>NW_008591502.1:0-1764 GCF_000691845.1 Merops nubicus | reverse complement strand
AATTAATGGCAGCAGATCCTGCTAAAAATCATACTTCCAGTACAGCAGTAAGACTTTGGAGCTTTGTTAACAGTGCTCCTCTGCAAAGTGCGCTGCAAAACTTTTCAGGACAGAATGCTTATCATCTGCCTAGCCATAAATTATTGCAGCTGGCAAAACTGACCACCGTGTCTTTGTGGCCAAAAAATAGTCGGGTGCCAGTGCAAGGGCCAACCGTCTTCGCTGACGGCTCTGGAAGAACAGGGAAAGCCATTGTCATCTGGAAGGATGAATCTGAGTGGCAGGTGCTGGAAGGCCACAAGTCAGGCTCTGCCCAGCTGGCTGAATTGGGAGCTGTTGCCATGGCTTTCCAGCGGTTTTCTCAGGTACCTCTAAATTTAGTTACTGATTCCACTTATGTAGCAGATATGACCCAACACTTCGATTGTTCACTTTTGAAGGAAGTCAACAATGCAGCTTTGATTTTGCTGCTGAAAACTTTGTGGCATGCAATTGAGGCTCAAGTTCATCCATATTGTGTTCTGCCCGTGCAAAGTCACACCAATTTACCAGGTTTCATAATAGAAGGTAACGTCAGGGCTGATAAGTTGGCCAACCCTGTGTGGGTAGCCCCTCAGCCTGACAAAATTGTGCAAGCCTAAGCATCACATGATTTTTTCCATTAAAGTGCACATACTCTGCAGAAGCAGTTTCAGTTAATGCCAACTGAGGCTCGTGACATTGTCAGCACTTGTGCTGATTGTCACCGATTCACTGCACTGTTACCAGCAGGGGTAAACCCCAGAGGCCTAAAAGCCTTGCAGCTTTGGCAAACAGATGTCACTCATGTTGCCAAATTCGGCCGACTCAAGTATGTGAATGTGTCTATTGACACTTTCTCCTCAGCCATGTGGGCATCTGCTCATACTGGAGAAAAGGGTCAAGATGTTATTGCCCGTTGGAGGATGGCTTTTGCGATCTTAGGCATACCTTCTTCTGTAAAAGCTGATAATGGCCCTGCCTACATCTCACAAAAGACGTGTCAATTTTTACACCTGTGGGGCGTGTCACAAATTTGGTATTCCACATTCCCTAACTGGTCAAGCTATTGTTGAACGCACTCATGGCACTTTGAAGCATGTTTTGGAAAAACATAAAAGGGGGAATGCACAGAGAAACTCCACAGGGCCAATTGGAAAAGGCTTTGTAGACAATTAATCATCTTACAGTGCCACCAAATTCAAATAATCCTGCCATTTTGAATCATTTTCTCTCGTTGCAGTCGTCAGGCGAGATGCACCTGACCCGAGCAAAGGTCTGGGTACGGGATCTAACCACTAATAAGTGGGAGGGCCCATGCGAACTCATTGCTTGGGGTCGTGGGTATGCATGTGTCTCCACAGATACTGGGGTACGATGGATTCCTGCAAGATGCGTTCTCCCTGACCTGCGACACCAGAAGCAGAATAAAGCCAAGAGGCAACCTTCAAATGATGATGACCAAGATGCCGATCATCAGTCGGATGGTCCTTCTACAAGCAGAGAATGAAAATTCTATCCTGTATTTTGTTTCTAGAATAGTGAGTGTTAAGACTCTATTAGAATTAGTAACTGATGTAGAGTTGGATGCTAGTGCATGGCTATGATTGTAAAGAACTTGATGGTATGTAGTGGAGAATTTCTCCAACCACGCCAAGTTAGTGTCTGATTGGGGCTCCCTTTGGGCTGTGTTTGTTCTCCTTTCTGCAAGGCACCTGCAGAGGATTATAAACACTGCCCTTTTAG
>NW_008591501.1:51295-58612 GCF_000691845.1 Merops nubicus | reverse complement strand
AGGAGGATTTTCTTAGGTAGCAGATGTCTTCTTTCTAGAGAGAGCTGATTCCTCAGATCATTGCCAAATCCAGTCTTTCCATGGGGCAGAGTAAAGACACATTCAAGACTTTCAAGACCTTATAGGCCATTCTTGAAACTCTTAGAAGAGTCAATTATCGTTCCTATTTTATACAAACAGTATCTAACTTGGGAATTACTGACATGTGGATTAAAGCAGTTCTGTCTTTCCAGACATTATAAGTATTACTGGTGTTTCATTAAAATAAAAGAAAGACTATTTTAGGAAAAAAATAATATCGACACCATTAAAAATCAACCACAGTGTGCTAAAACTCACAAGGTAATAAAATTTAATCTGAAGGTTCTTATACACTTTGAAATCACAACAGTCTTTAGTTTAAAAATAAGTTGCATGTGAAGTATTATTTCAGTTTATTTTTACAGATTAAGTATAGAATTAATCTTATATACTTTTTATCATATAAAAAAATGCTAGTCTGTCTGAATGCATCACTGTCATCTTGGAATGCCTAACGTGTGGGAAATTATTCCTCATATCTAAATTTTCTGATAGATGTGTCATAGAAGATTCACAATTCAGGGAAATTGGGATGTTGTCTTATATTAGTAACTTTGGTTTACTGACACAAGAGAATTATGAGCAGTATAAAATCTAGTACCATTCAGCTTTTTCTCATGGTCTTAGCATATTTTGCCGACACACAGTATTTACACTATTTACATAAATAACAAAGTAGCACTAGCAGAACGTTCAAGAGTTATCAGTACAGTTAATTGTCAAAATTGAAGCAATCAATTTAAGCATGCACATCAAGAAAAATCTGGGGTTTTTTTGTTTTTTTGTTTTTTTCTTAAAGGATATTACTTTCAGAAGTTTGTCCATTAGGGAAATACTTTGTCAAAGATTATGAGTACACAGTTTCCACTGCACATGGAAACACTAAGTTTACATATAAATTGTCACACTGTGTACATTATTATTCTTTTCCACTTTAATAAATTCTCTTTAGACATCAGATCACATACTGTGCTAAGACAGCTGAAAAGGAGTGTGTACTTGCTCCTGTTTTAACAGATACCTTGAACTGGGTCATTAGATTATGCTAGTCATAACAGAATTATTCTAAGTTTTGCTTAAAGAAAATCCATCTTCCCAGGAGGATTTTCTTAGGTGGCAGGCATAGTATTGTTTATCTAGGGAAAGCTAATTCTTCAGATCATTTTGCCAAATCCAATCTTTTCTTGGGTCATAAGGAGACAAGCTGTCAAATTTTATAAATAAACTGCTGGATTATTTCTAGCTTCTGAATAAAAGCCAAAAGGCAATGCACTCCATCATTAAAACATTTGGAGAAAAAAAAAATAGAGGAGTAACAAGAATTAATTAAAGTGTATGATAATTTACAATAGCTAAAAAAATATCGCACCTGCTCAGGCTGATATTTTTAAGAGTAAGTGAATAACATCTCATTGGTCTTCAATAATAGCATTTGGTCAAGTCACTTTTCTATGTGTATGAAATTTATTTTGTGAATTTCTTTACTGAGCCTGACTTTCAGACATGTTTTATTTTATATGCATTTACATGTCATGTCAGGTATGAAGTGGACAATCCTTTGTAAACAGTAAAAGAGAGAGATTGAATCAATTTCTTAATCAGACTGAGATTTAGAAACAGGCCTGTGGCTGATTATGTGGGATATTCATCATAAAACTAATGTGAAGCTCACAGATTTGGCACAGTAATAGTCACAGTTTCAAAAATACTGATTTCACTTTCAGGAAATAAATAATTTTTATAAATTTTATCCAGATCCAGAGTCTGGTAAAATGTCCTATAACATTAACAATATCTCTTTGTTAATTTAACTGATTGTGTATCAGGCTGCTAAGTTAAAGCTTGCATCTGTAGTATTAAAACTCAAGTTTAAGATGCAATTTTACACTATGAAACATTCTATTTGCTTCATTCATCACCATGTACATGGCCTAAAATAACAGAAGATGCTGATTTCCTTCAAGAAAATTCTGTTTGTTGCAGAGTACAAAATGAGGGATATACTGAAAAGGAATCACTGAAATACTGTGCATTCTTACTCACTTAAACCAACAGTTGGGTTTGAGGCAGTAACAACATTTTGGACTCCCCCTCCCACTGCAGAATGTTTTTAGCCAAAATGATGTAGCTGACATGGCTGATGTTAAACTAGCCTAGATAATGTTTCTAAGAAACAGTGATTCCTTCTTAGAACAAGAAAAGGTCATATTTCCAGCCCTAAAATTTAAGGGAATAATTTTCAGGAACTTTCTTATCTGGGAGCAATAATTTAGATTCTGCTTTCTTTTTTTTTTTTTTTTTAATTAATCTGTGATTTCATCTAGTGAAATCTGGCTTGCTTTGGTATAATTGAGAGTAGAGTTTGACCTACATAGCTGGGTCCTTTTCTTCTACATTGTCAAAATTTTGGCTAGTCTCTCATAAACAAGAAAAATCCAGGGAGTATTCATGTAGATAGGAACACTGAAAGTTTCATAAATCATGCCACTTCAGTCTCTATTTTAAATTTTTGTTAGTCCAGATATCCTTTCTCACTCAGATAAATTGTTCTCTTCCTACAAAGCTAAATTTAAAAATTATGGTAAGTATAATATACAGTCATTATCTGAAAAGCACAGACTATAATGAGATCTAAAGGTCCAAGAAACTATGTCATTACTGAAGATATTAAACAGCTGTGTTAGTTATGCAAAGTTTATCAAAAAGAAGTCTCTAAATATAAAATGGAAACAGGTCAGGTTCAGGAAAATATGCTTGCTTCATAGCAAGATTTTGAGTACAAAATACTTGATCCCTAGAATTGTAAAACAGCTGTGCAGCTGATCCAAATTCACCTATAGATGATCTCCATGTATTATTTAAATCAGCTTATCATAGATATAAAACCAAATATCATGTACTGGTGTGAATACATTCTTTTGATGTATAGTCTAAGAGAAAATGGCCCTATCACAGTTTACTGTCTGAACAGTTCTTACAGTTTTTACTTAGTGCCAAACAAGCCATATTCAGGATAGATATATTTCCATGTTATTCACTCAAAAATACAAAAATACAGATAAGTAGCTAAGCTTATGCAATAGCCATGTTCGAGATATCACAAATCTGAGATAAGGAATTGTTTGGAAGAACAATTTGAATTCAACGACATCAAGTTTGAAGATGCTTTGATCTTACATCCAGAAACTAATTTGTCGGTCATAGAGGTTTAAATATTATTGTCTTAAAGTATCTGTATTTGGAAAGGATGAACAGTAGTTACCTTTAACCTTTTTACCTTTTCATTTTACTCATCTGATGTTGAAATCAAATGTCTACTCTTCTGAAAAAGTCATTATGAAATATTTTCTGATTACTCTTAAGCAAAAAGATACATGTGAACTGCTAAAAATGTGGAACCTTCATTTAGGTTTCCATAACATGAAAATGCTTCACATAGGAAGTACTCATCAACAACAGAAAAATGATGTACAGAAAAAATTTAAAGCTTATGTCCTCAATAAAATCTAAGACATTCAGGCACATTGTCAGAAAGGTAATTATGTACCCAGATAGGATTTAGTTTCCTAACTAATTCTGAGGATTTGTTGATTCTTCTGTGGAAATAAATCATAAGGCTGAAATTATGGATAGTTTTACAATTAAGAGATTAATATTCCATGGCATTTAAGTTAAATCAATAATAATCTTTATACTGCTTTGCAGGGTCTTGTTAAGATATTATGACATTCTGGGGCACTAACAGGCTGAGAAGTTTGTCAGAGTTTAAGGAAAATTAGTCCATATCCTTTTAAAGTAAACTTAGATCTTGTTTTTTCCCTGAATTCTTTCATCTCTTTTTACAGTTTATTAGTACACTGCATTCCTGATGTGCATTGAGCTGAAACGAATTTTAGTGCTAGAGCTTACAGATCTTTCTACAACTCCAGAATGTTTTCTTTTCTCATGATGAAGAAATGTATACTTAGATATCTATCAAAGGCCACTCTGTTTTCCATCACTACACTGGTTTAGCTGACTGTTCCCTTTTTGTGCATGGAGCACACATTGCGTCTAGTGCCTGTTTTTCTTTTATCATAAATCCTAGTCCCCACAGAATAGGGAGATATTTGTTCACATTACTTATGTTTTCAAATAGGAACATGAAGTTCAGATTCTGAAATACATTTGAAAAGAAAAGTCAGAGCTGTTATTAGAAGGAATTCAAACTTAGTTTTAACACTGACATGAAACATTGCACTAGTTATGGGAGAAGGTCAGTAGTTCAGATAGAATCTGTATTACAGACAGTTTCAAAAATGGAAGTAAAGGAATACTGACAATATATTTTTAAAGCACCTTTCTCTATGTTCAGTTATATGGTATTCATAAAAGTGTGGTGGCCTTGCAGCAGAGACAATGAAGGCAGTGATTTATAGAACAGATTTACCACAACGTGTATTAAAATGTGAAAGGAAAACATAGTCCTAGATTTCACAGTCACTCTTATTGATTTTGCCTGTTTTCAAGGAGTCGTTCATAAGAGAGAGAGGTTGCTAATGGAGGTGTTTTTACTTTAAATGGATGAGGTCCTACAAGTAGAGGATGAGCCCTAACTCTGACTGAAAAATACTCGTGTTACAGACAAAATTATGCCAGTGGAATCTTAGTAACCAAGAGAGTATGCAATATCACTGCAATGTTTGAATTACAAATTTGATTTGATAATATTCTTAAATAATAAAATGCACTAATGATGTCTTGATTGGCCTTTCTTCTTAGGGATACCAAACAACTGTAGAAATCATAAGAACATCCTAATTCTTGGACCAACCCAGAATATTTGAATTCCTTGTTCTAAAATGTTATGTGAATTCTTAAATATCTCAGTAGGTTAAATGATAATATCGCAGAATCATTCTGGGTGGAAGAGACCTTCAAGATCATCAGGTCCAACTGTTATCCCAGCACTGCCAGGTTAGCATTAAGCCGTGTTCCTCAGCACTGTATCTACACCTCTTTTAAATACCCCCAGGGATGATGACTCCACCACTTCCCTTGGCAGCCTGTTCCAATTTTTGATAATCCTTCCTGTGAAGGAATTTTTCCTAATATCTAGTCTAAACTTCCCCTGGTGCAACTGGAGGCTGTTTACTCTTGTCCTATCAATGTTTTGTTTTCTATTTGTGAGGGAATTATTGCTCAACACAGGCAACTGCTCTGATGTGTTGCTGATTTAGGGTATTCATCATATGTGACTGTTGCATTATGCCTGATAAAAACGTCTCTGTCATAAGCAGCAAGACAAAGGACAAGACTTTCTAAGCAGTTGAACCAAACTCTTATTTGATATCTAACAGTATGACGTGATAACCACATCATAGATTGCTCTCCTGTGGATGTGGAATGGAGCAATACGTTGCGTTGACAGTTTTCTGAGTACAAGCATATCACCTCCTCTTGGGAGGAATACTTGCATTGATTGGGGTTTTTTTGTGAAACAGTAAAAAATATTATATTGGATAGTAATATAGTAATTATTTTTTTGAGAGTTATATTACATCAACCAACATAATTATGCAGGCATGTATTTGTGACATATTAGTTGGAAACCATGACTAAGCTAATTTTAGCAGCAGCTGAAAAAGAAGTCTTATTAACTGCTACCAAGGACCAAGCTGTTGGATACCATAAGTATGAGATTAATGTCTCTATGTTCCAAGATTACTTTAAAGGGACAGATTATCCCTTGCATTCTTTAAAACTCCACTACAAAAATTTAACCCTATTAGCTGCTGCACAAACATTGATCGGCTGTAGACTCATGTTTTCCTTTCTGTATCATAATTATTGAATTACTGTACTGGTGAAATTGGTGAAATATATTCATTGTAATTTATAAAACGTATAATTTCTCAATATATTAGTTCATTAAATATTTTTGATCAAGTTGATAGAAATAAACGTAACCAAAAATTCTTTAGAATATGTAACTGTGACTTTAACCAGTCTCTAGCAAGTGACTGGTTTTCATCTTGAAATTGCTGAAATGGATCTTGCTACTAAACACTGATTGGATTTATATATGGCTTGGAATATTCAATGGTACACAGTGCATCAGCAATATAGTTGTGGAGCTAGGAGTAGGTCCCTGAAAGTTTAAGCATTGCATCTTTTACTGTCAAAATACCAAGCTGTTGAGGAATCCAAGTTGCACATCCAGCCTTCCTTAATGATGCAGAATGAGGTGAAAAACTACAGGTAGATAGCTGAATGAAGTTTTGAAGATAATCTACTATATCTTTAGCTAGTGTGACTATCAATAATAGCAAGGAGAGAGCACATTTAGACATGGAAAGCTTAGAAGACATTTCCCTCTTATCCTGTCAATAATTTAGATACCTCTTTAGATGAGGATCTGGACTCCTGCAGTTAGGTGTGCCTGAGCTTTCCTGATCAAAAATGGCAGTTGTGCCTAGTGCTCAGAAACTCACTGAGGTTACACATTAGAGACTTAGCACTGCAATCAAAACACACAAACTGCCCTGGGCATTTCTAGGTTTACCAAACCCCAGATTTCTCACTGCATAGCTATCTTCATTTACAGAAGCTTACATATTCAGTGATTGTAGGTGCACTCAGAGACTGAAGCTCAACCAAAAAAAAATTAAATACCCAGCTAGGCCATTTGTGATCTTTCTCTACCTTTTCTATCAATCTAGCCCTTAAATGATATTTTATTCTTCAGTAAATTAATGAAACTCCTTATAATGACACAGAAGCTACTTACCTGACTCCAGTAATTTCTTTTACTGTTTTGGTTTATTCTTCTTGAACCAATTAATCTAAAATGCAGGAAAGAGTCAGAGGAATGAAAACCCATAAGTTTACAGGCCTTTTGGTTGTTTGATTAGCAATTGTAGGTACCAAAGCAATTTTCTTTGTTAAATGTAGTTGAAACATTCCTCTAGCCTTTGCCAGGACCTGAGCAGAACTTACCAACTGAAATATTAGATACTGAGTGACAATGAAGGAGGCACAATTACTAGTATTTTGGCTATTATTTGCTAACAAAATTTTAACAATGCATTTCATTTCCCTATGAAGTGACTTGGTTATTCACAGCTCCAAAAAGTTTAAGATCTTAAAACTAAACAAGTTTGAAGAAGTAAAGAAACAGGCAATCATTTCTTGTGTACAAAATGCCTACACCAAAAGCATAGGACATATACTTCAGTATAGCAGAATGTGTATTAT
>NW_008591501.1:34345-51264 GCF_000691845.1 Merops nubicus | reverse complement strand
AGATTTTTACTTACTGACAATTAAAAATATAGTAGTTCTATTGAATCATTGAGAGTAACTTGCCACAGTCCTTATGGTGACTTACCAAATTACTGATTTTGAGTGTAGTTTTAAAATATTTTACTAGATTTACTTGTTGAACGTATTATATATATTTTTAATTAGCTTTTTTTAGGTTAGACTTTGCTTTCTATTTTACTAAAAATTGTCTCATGCTCTAAAACAACAAGCTCCACAAATTTTCAGCTGAGGTCTGAAATTTATTACAAATATATGGGTTATTAATTGACCCTTACTCAAAGCTAATACATGACCAGCTTAACAGGCCTTTAGAAGGTTGCACTAGAGAGCCACATTTCCTTTGTGCTAAGGTAACACTGGCCAGCAGAGGTCACACTGAGTCAGTGGGATTTCATATTCCCAGTTTTCTGATGATTGCTTCAGGGGGGAAAAAAAAAAAAGCTTCCACAAAAATATCCCATAGCTGTGAAAATATTCCTAGCATAAGCTGAGCACTTCCTGCTCAAGTCTGCAGGTTGCCAGTCATTAGTCTGCACCCTGACAGTAGAGTCTCACAATCATGGCAAAGTCCATTTATTAAGCTTCTTTTTATTAATTTTGGACTCTTTTCTGTAACTGTCTACTCATACAGCACAAACCACCTCACTGGTGAATGCCAGTTTTACAGGCTGCAGAAAAGAAAATCATGGCAAAAATGACTTTCAAAGAGCCACACAACAGCAAGAGACAACTAAGACTAAAACTTTCCCTCCTAAATCATAAACAACCATGTAAATCAACAGTCCATACAACTTTTCACTAGACTGCACAGCCTGGCTAGTTTTCTTCATGCCTTCCCTAGTATTAAAAATAATTTTTGCTCTCATCATACATGGGCTACAGCCTGTGTTAAATACTTCTCCTTGGATTCTGACCAATATAACAGATATGGAGACCAGAAAATGAAAGTTGTGGTTAGGATTTATTCTTATATTAGCTGTTTGAAGCCCATACCAATACCAAGGAATTCTTTTAACCCTGAAGTGCCACTTTTCTTTCACCTGTTGACCCTGGGAATCTCTAAGCACCATTCATACCTTGTTTATCTAAGACCTGGAATAATGTTTATTTAAGGAAGCTTCATTTAAGAACGATTAACTTCAATAGGTTTTAATGAACCTATATAATAGGTATATATACTATATATACTTTATATGTACTATATACTTTATATACTGTACACTGTAAACTGTCTAGTATTCTCTATATACCATATATTGTATATATAATGTACCTTGCACAATTTATAATTATTTTTTTATATATACACAGTGTCAACTGTATACAAAACTATGGTTCTTTGTATTACCAATATGTAAATTCATGTGAATAATCTTGAATACAAAAGGCTTCTACTGAATGCTATGGTCAAAAAAGTCTAGCTTTATAGTATTAGGCTACTGCAGCAAATAAATCTTTTCCTATTTTTTCTGAAAGAGTTACATTCGTAACTGCATAATACCAAGTGATTCTATCTCATATTCTGTTATTTTTGTACTATGTGACATATCATCTTATTATATGAAAAGAAAATTACTTATAGTAAAAGAAAATAAATCTGTAGCTGGATAATACAATTAATTCAAAAAATAACAGCCCAGTACAATTTTTTTCATGTTTGGTGCACAGCCAAAATATGTCTAAGTATGTACATGATTTTTGGCAAAGCTTGAATTCAACTTGGAGCATGCTACTGCTTACTTAGTTTTCTGTTACGACATGCAGCAAAACTACTGCATGTACCAGTTATAACAGATAACATAATGAACTGTAAATGGTATTGTTTGCTTGTACCCTTGCTAGAGAAAAAAGGCATCTGAGAGCACTTGGAACGTGTGGGGTTTAAACTTGTTAGTAATTTTTGTGCAGTGCTGGCCTTTGTGGTATCCTGAGACATTTTAAGAATCAATTAGTGGGAGTCTACTTTGTTTTCACTTTTAGTATAATATAGAAGTATAACAGTATCTAAACAAAACTTTATAGTTTAGTATAAAGATAATCTCTTTCATAGTCAAATATGAATGTTGAAGAAAAGCAAACAAAAGGAAATTATACTGAACATAGAAAACAACCTCAGGAAACCAGTTTATATAGTATGAAAGTGTTCTGATTTCTGTTGTGTGCATTAGATCTCTACTGAAATGTTCATTCTTTGACTCAGAATAGTAAGGTTATTCTAAGTATGGAAAGAACACTTTATTTCTACAGATTTCATCTGTAGAATATCAAAACCCTGTTCAGATTGGGACTGCAAAATATTTCTGAAAGAAAAACAGTTGTTTTTTATTGGGTGTGGATTCTATCTATATAGAAACTAGTTCTCTTTATGGTCTCTTTCGGATTTCCTCCTTGCTAAACAGACATGTATTTGTAGCCTGAAACATCATTTGAGTAGCAAATGCTTGGGTGCATTTCTAAATTCTGCTAAACACATCAGCTCTGTTTGATTTCTTCTGAGATTCCATATGGCCTTTATTAGAAGAAATTATGAGGGATTTAAGGGTCGTCTGTAAATTGATTTTAAAAAGGTACCAGAATACCCTTCTATCAGTCCGACCTACCACAGTTTTTAGTATCATTAGTTGGTAATGATTTTAAAGCAATCAGGTATATATAAGAGGGCAAAAGGACAGGCTTCTCTGGCAATTCTTGTAGATTACGTAGCCGTAAAGACATTCCGTTAAAGGTTACTGATAGTATGTAAGAGACACATAAAAATTCCTCCTTTTGTTAGCTATACAACTAGAGATGTTTGCTTACAAGCAAACTCAGCTCAGAATATATTTTCAGTATGGAATAAAACCAAGTATGTTTCTATTGTGCTAAAAGTGCCTGGTGGTCTGCTGCCTTTACTTAAAAAGACAGCCCGTTTCCCAACAGTTACCACACTGTGGGGTTTAAGATAATGACTTTTACCCTTTCATTATTTCAGATATCACTGTGCACTGACTTGGTAAGTGTAGACTTTTAATGTTCAACTGAGCTGTCCAAACATTTAACATCAAAAATTCAGCTCTGTTTTCTTATTTTAATTGGGACTTTTAGTGGTATTTATGTGCTACTAATAGATGAGCAGCTAGGAAAATTCACTTGAGCTTTGAATTTAGAAAATCTTCCATCTTTAAAGGGGGGAAGAAAAATTACAAACTGTAGAGCATAATTGTCACCATTAGTTAATAAGCAACAAAACATGTATTAATGTTTGGTCACTGATAAGTCCTCATCCAACTTCTAAGAAGCAGTCTTTAGAAGTCATTTCATCAAGCCAAAATTTATGCATGCTAAAAGTATTCAACATCTATTTTTTAAAGATTTTAAAATATTATTCTAGTGATAAGCTATTTGCAGGTATGTGCTTTGTGTCATATTGGTAATATTTTTGAAATATCATAGCAATGAAGTTTAAATATTGATATAAGAAACATGAGAAATTGCTTTGCTTATTTCTAGATGTACTATATAGAATTTAAAAGAAATATTCTCCTTTTGAAATAAAAGTTTTCTAGCAGTCTCTCTGGAACAATATGAGAGGAAAACATAATCCAGATCAAACCATTATTCAAAAGTCCAAATCAACATAAGCGTAATGTGACAATTATTAAATTAGGAGCTAAAATGTTACTTTGCAGAATCACAACCACAGTGACTCATGTTTGTTGTAGCTCCTCATTAGGAATGTTGATCTTGTGGTCATGGCAGAAAACTGTGACTTGGCAGATATGTATTCAGTCTCTGGTTCAATTTTCCTGTGTAATATTTAGGATTGAACTAAGGCTAGATTAGAAAAATATATATATATAAAATAAATAAACAACAAGCTTGATGCTGAGCAGCTTTGTGCCTAACTCACTTCACTGCCTCTCAGTTCCTACACAGTGCATAAGAAATTATCATCAACACTTGGAGCAGAGAGCCACTTCCTGCTGGCCCAACATAATCCTGAAAACAGGAATATGGTTTAATTTAAAACCTTATCTTATATTTAGGTGTTTTTTTCGGTGTTGCAGGGAGGTGCCTCCACTCATTCAAATTCACAGACCAAATCCTACTCTTTAGAGAGAGGCCTGTATCCTTTCTTTCAAAACCTGTCTAGAAGAGGTGATAGTAATGCCCTCTCACTCTTGCTTTTATACAGTACCTTACTGATTAAAGCACTCTCCTAAGATAAGAAAGACCCAGATTCAATACACTATTTTTACTGAGAAAACTGAAACTTTCTTTCAGCCTTTTAATGTGTCCTAATGACCAACACATAGGACGCAAACAGATAAGTGCAGTTTCTACCCCACATATTTAAACTACTCTGTTACAGGAAAAAAAAAAAAAAGGGTTAGCTATGTCAGAGAATGTCACCAAAAAAAGCAGGCCTTGCAGCCTAGTGGTAAAGATCTTCATTTAAAGGCAGCAAGATAACAAAAGCCACTCTACTAAAACTTGATCCCTAGTTCTGTTGTCTGTGGAAGAGTTTTCTTTCCCCATTTCCATTAAACTGAACATTTTTTACAAGAAATTCTGCTATGGATAATGGGAGTGTAGAGGCTACAGCAGTAGATAGTACAAAGTAACAGTGGCTACCATGAACTTCAGTTTTGCAGTCTCACATACCCATGTAGAATATGGGTAGAAACTACAGATAGAAAGGAAATTTATACTGCATCTTGAAAAGAGATGAGAATTCATGATTCTCGCTCAACCCAAACAGTGTCTTCAGGCTCTTGTGACAATGCTTTATCAAATTGTTGTGTGTCTCTTAAGTTCATTCTAGAAAACATATGGTGTGCTCATCAATAAGAAGCTTAAGAATAGAGAGAAAGAAAACTGTGCAGACAGCAGTCTTAAGATAAAAAGGTGAGAACTTCATCAGTTGTTGACTTTTGAAATCTCTAACCTGGAAACATTAGGAATTTTTAATTACATGTTTCTTAAAGGCTTGTGAAAGAATTTTTTAATCTCTGTATTTTGGTTTGTGCTGTCCTTCGCATGAAGCAGTATTTACACTGCTGTGTTTTTCCTCTCCTTTCATTACTAATATTGTTCAACAAATGCTCACTTACCATGTGCTGATAACTGATACTCCAGTATAACATAGCTCTACTGTTGGCAACAGTGGACTAACCTAAAGGTAAACAGTGTAACCAATAATGTTTCATGACAATATTACATCCTAAATGGAAGTACCAAAAAAAACTTTGTCAACCCTTCATTGAATCTGAATTCTTCCATCAGAGATATAATTTGAAAAGACAGTTTTGGTTAATGAAGGACATGCCACAGGACTGAACTATATGCCTGGCTCATAAAATCAAATTATAGTACTATATTTATAGACACCTCTGGGTGTTTTTCCCTGAGGACCATTTTTCTGACATTCTGCATTAAGCTGTCTACCACACTTGTTTCATTTAGGCCTTGGCCAAATAACTGAATGTCCTTAAATACCATAGGAGTCAGTGGCAATGGGGATTGTGGTTTTTTTTTTTCACGGAAGGATTCATCAGCTCCTTTCTAAACTGAGCTAATTGTTTTCATTATTTATTACACCAAACTTAAATGCAAACTGATATGCAATAAAGAACACATATAAGAAATTAATTTATTTTGAAACTTCTAAATGATTTTTTTTAGAGAAGGGGCAACAGTTTATTGAAGCTTTCCATTTTGCTTCTCTAAACTTTTTCATATGATAGAATCATATATGAATTCCAGCTTTCCTAAGCTTATGGTTATACACTTATCCCTTTGCTCCAAAGCAAGAATTTTGCTTCTTTCAAGTTAATTTGCAGATTTCTATCTCCACAAAACCAAAACACACAAACAACCTTTGTCATGAGAGCTATGCTATATGTGAAGATGATAAGCATCTTGTGTCATGTAGTTGATGTTTAAGACATGATCTGTTAATGAGGATATGCAGATCTGTAAACAACAGATACAAAGAATCTGCAACTTTATTAAACTACTGAAGGCATGGGAAAACATAATTATCTTATCAAGTACTGTGCAGCAGTTACCACACTGCAAATTTCCCTGCTACTCCTATAATTCAGGCTATTTCTGTTACGTTCAGGATGTTTCAGGCACAGAGCTTATAATGGAGAGGGGAAAAAAGGTTGTTTTGATTCCCACTTCCTTCTGTCTTTCTATTAAGGGTAAGAATGCCACAAAGACTTAGATATGTTCTTTACTACTACAAACAAACACTGCAAGGTTTAGAGATTCAAGAGAGGTTTCTCCTCTTCAGCTGAATACTGCTTCCACCTAATCTGTGTTTTATAAGGTTATAGTAAACCACAAAGGACATATTTCTCCCTAAAAATCTAGTACTTCGTAAATGTAAAATTTTGTATTAACATTAAGAGTATTATGAAAACCTAAAAAAATTATTTTTGTCTGCAGTCCCTCACAAATAGTACTTTTTTGATGCTTCATGACATTTATCATCTTCACATGCAGTTGCTGTGTATTGCATTTGAAAACTGAACACCATAAAGTTCTTGTAAAGCTTGAAGGTTAATGGCATTAGTCTGCCCCTTGACTATAGGAAGCTGTCTGTCTAATTTAAACTGGCAGATGTGCTTTTACAGCTGGAGCTGTAGAGAGGTATTTAAGTTTTGGTCTTTCAGGAGAAAATTGTGGGTAAAATAGCAAGAAATGCCATTCAGTAATTGTTCTAGAAGAGACCGATCAAAGTTTTGAATATGTCCTGTCCTGAGAAGCCCCAAGAATTCTCTGGAGTCTCTCTAAAGCAATCTTTTTTGTTGACTAAAAACTCAATTATACCAAAATGAATACATTATTATTGTAGAACCTTATGATTATTCTAGTACATTATTTCATCCACACAATAGTTATTAGCCTGATGGCTTTATTGTACTTGACAAACTCACTGCATGATTTCCTTTCTATGTACAACTTTTCCAAAACATTTGAATTTTTTATTTATAATGATAAATATATGCACAAAAATTTTCTTTTCCATAATTTATATTTTAATAGAATAATAAGCAACATATAAGTTTTAGTGGGAAGAATTTGAAAGCTCAATAAATGTCAAACTAGGTATTTTTCCTTGAAAGTTTATTTCCATAAAAGCACAAAGCCAGTGATTTCTGCAAGGCTTTCAGATTTGTATTTCATCTAAGAATACTGATGTAAATTCTATCTGATCATGGCTTATATGAAGTAAGAAAATTACTCTTTTAAAACTACTTTAAGAAGGAATTTCATATGTTTATAGAAAACAAAACAAAACAAACATTTTCTGAATTACAGCAGAATTAGTTACCCAGAAAATCTCTTTCAGTCCTATAGTATCCTAAACATGCACAAAAACTGCTCTGGCTTCAGAAATATTCACATTGTAAAGACTTAAATATTGCACATCTTAGCTTCTCAAAAATAATTTCCAATATCAGATTTTTGCATAACTGGGGCTGTTCTAAGAGAATCAATAATTACAACATACTTGAAACTTAACGGATTTGAGAGTCATTTCCTCATTCTTTGTAGAAAGTGAAGAAAGTGGTACAAAAAGTGCTACTGTTGATCTCTAAGGGCTAGCACTGAATTCCCCTGAGATAATACTTAGATAGCATCTAAAAGTTTGTTTGGAGTAGGACAGCACTGAGGTCACTGTTCAAGACAACAAACTGTCTGCTGCATTCTCTGACCCTGAAAGGTTAGAGTTGAGGAATTTCCTGGAGAGATTCTGTTTGGTCTAACATTTTTATGAAAGTATCAAGGGGATAGTTAAGAGCAATAGTACGGTTATTTTCCCCAGAGCTGTAAAACTCTTTTATCTAGCCAAAAATACTTTCAGGGAGATGCCTGTTAAGTCTGTGTGAATGCAGAGGAGAAATCAGAAAAGGAAGCTTAGGGTTTTGCAGGAGTCTAAGAACACACCAAACGTGGAGAT
The DNA here is from genome assembly GCF_000691845.1 of Merops nubicus. Lineage (NCBI taxonomy): Eukaryota > Metazoa > Chordata > Aves > Coraciiformes > Meropidae > Merops > Merops nubicus. The sequence goes on along the minus strand of NW_008591501.1, from coordinate 43,289 downwards.
TTTAATATTTTTGTATTTGTTTTAGGTAACATAGTACTCTTTTATGTTTACATTTTGTACCACTTGGAAAAAAAAAGTTCTTTCATGGTTATTATTTTTTTAACTTATTTTTGTGTACAAAACTCTTAAAAAAAAAAAAAAAGAAAGGAAATAGATACTTTTTTTCATTGTTGTAATGAATTTGCTAATGATATGTCCTGACAAAACAGCTGGACACAGCTGACTGTACTTAAAAATACAGCCATGTTCATGATAACCAAGGGGAAGTCAGAAGGAAGTTAGCTTTGTCATAATTGCATTTGTTCAGTTTTCTTCCACTTGATCTGTGGACTACTTAGATTCTAAACACGTACTGCACATTGTGCCATTATGACATAAAAACATCTTAATGAAGTAAAGAAATGAGTGTAACTTCACAGTAGAGTCCATAAGACTAGCAGTTTTACACCAGAAAAACTGATTGTGTCTTTTAAGAACATCAAAAGAGGTAACCTTTAGCCAAATCCAGCATGTGTTCTTCCACAGTGTGTATTTTAGTGTGTTAGTAGTAGCTCATTAGTACATCTCTAGGCACAGTGTTAGTGCAAGTACTAACCAGCCAAGGCATGTGAGTCTTCTGAAACAGGGCAATGCTAGAGTCAAGTATCAGCATGGCAGATAAAATAGCACTGTAAATAAAAGTGTACTGTAAAGTAGCACTGTAGAGGAAACATCCTCAAGGTCAGCTCAGCCAGTTCCATACAGACACACCACAGGTGATCTGGTTGTGAAAAGGCAGCATAGGCTTGCAAAGAAAAGCTAGCTGTAGATCCTTTAATATGAATGGCTGTCAGGAGTATCCTAAAATAATAATGTAAGAATAGGTGTTAAAAACGTGTTCTATTTTATGCATGTATTGACTGCCATTGTTAGTCACTAATCACCTAGCCTATCCCATGTCTAGCTTCTTGGTCTACAGTTCACTGCGACAGCAACAGCTTGAATTAATAACCACACTGGCACTCACATCTTGATTAGCCTTCAGCATTGACTTGTTTTCTTCTTCAAGCACTTAGTCCTTATCTCTAAGGGTCTGTTTAAGTTTCAAACACATGTAACTCTGTTCTTGTTCACAATAGTGCTTCTTTGTTACCCTCCTTCCATCAACCAGTTTTCCTTCTTCCACCCCTATCTACACGCTCCACTTTTCGCTTAGGCTTTACTGAAGGCTGTTCCTGTATTTAGAATATCATCCTCATCCTTAGAGTTCCATATGAATTTGCAATTTTCTTTTTTTCCTGTGAGAAATACTAGGGTTATGCTCCATAGAGGTTCAACGCTCACTATTAATAGGATTACCCTTCATATAAGTTTATTATTGTTTTCTTGCTTTCACCTAGGGGTTTTGTAGATGGTCACTTCAAGTAGAAAGCTTATTTATTAAGGGAGGACTTCTTATTGATCAGTATTTTTGAGCTATATATAATAAGATCCTGAACACAGACACTGTGTCTACTTTTTGTGTTGTCAAACAAATCGTTATAACCTCTGTAACAGCCATGTAAAAGACAGACAGGATTTCATGCAAAATGTCAGCAAGAACATTCTTCCATTTGGATCCAATTTTGCTTATCACAATTTAAACTGAAACAAATACTCCCTGTCCATCATGATTATTCTCATTCCTTAACAGTGAGGGATGATTAGTACATCTGAATGATGCAACCCAAAGGAGTCAGTTCACTTTGAATCAATCCTGACAGTCTAAGTGATATGTTACACAGAGAGTCACTAAGCTTAAGCAATAGGTTCTTTTATGTGTCTATCCTGAATAATACACTCAGATCTTATTATCTTTTTGTAAAATGTAACAGATTTTCTTATCAGTTCTAAGTTTTTTTCGTATGTTAGCAATATAATACAGCTTTCAGCTGAGCAGTGGTAAGGTGCCCAGGTAGCCAAGGCGGCCAATGGCATCCTGGATTGTATCATAAATAATGTGGCAAGCAGGACTAGGGATGCAATTATGCCCCTGTACTCAGCACTGGTGAGGCTGCACCTCAAGTAATGTGTTCAGTTTTGGGCACCTCACTACAAGAGAGACATTGAAGCACTGGAACATGTCTAAAGAAAGGCAATGATGCTGACAAAGGGTCTAGAGAACAAGTGTTATGAGAAGCAGCTGAGGGAACTGGGGTTGTTTTGCCTGAAGGGGAGGCTGAGGAGAGACCTTACTGCTCTCTACAACTACCTGAAAAGAGATTGTAGAGGGGTGTGTGCTGTACTCTTCTCCCATGTAACAAGCAATAGGAGAAGAGTAAATGGCCTCAAGCTGCACCAGGGGAGCTTTAGGTTGCATGTTAGTAAAAAATGTCTCCACTAAAATGGTTATTAAGCACTGAAATAGGTTGCCCAGAGGTAGTGGAGTCACCATCCTTAAAGGCATTTACAAGTTGAGTAGATGAGGTACTTAGAGACACGGTTTAGTGGTGGACTTGGTAATGTTAGGTTGATGGTTGGGCTTGATGATCTCAAAGGTCTTTTCCAACTAAAATAATTCTACGTTTCTATGATTCTATGCTAATGCAGCTACTAATAATGTGCTATTTACTGGCAGAGGCTAATGAAATTAGGCACTTGGTGCACAGTGCAGATCTTGATATACAACAACTCATGGTTTGGATGTGTTGTACTCAGTATTTTCACTCAACTGCTAGGTTACTGTTTTATAAACCTTTCCTCAGTAGAAATAGTACTTATCTGGCAAGGGTTCCATTGATTAAGAAAGAAATTAAGAATATGTAAATATAAGCTCTGACTCTGTATTTCAAAAGTAAAAAAATTATTCAGTTTATTGCAAGTGGTGCTATAGTAAATCATAGGTGCTATAGCAATTCATAAGAGCTAAACAAAAAAAAAGAAATAGAAAGCTTCTAGTACTTTGGAATAATTTTAGATAGTAATTTTTTTTATTTCACCATTTTATTTCTACTAGCAAAGAGAATATTTATTTTTGCCACTTGTGTTCTTTAGAGAAGTTTTATGTAAAGACCTTTGTCTAGTTTGCAGAAAGGAAAAAATACAATAGCTCCTTTAAGTGTTCACTCATAGGGTTTGGGAAGAGGAAATTAGAGTATCCCTTAAACTAGTAACTGGTTGGGTAAGGATTAGGACAGTCTGATAACTTAAGGCATGAACATTTCTCTTCCAGTCTCAGTTACTTTTGAGAGCTAGATGAAATGTTACCATCTGCTAGCAACTGATCAATGAAATCAGACATTTTCTGCCCCTGTCATTAAGAATGGAGATAATTGCCACTTGTGTAACAAAGAAAATTTAGTAAGAAGGGAACCATGACCTGTTACAGAGTTCCAAATGGATTAATGAACCTGTAATCTATTAATGTAAATTTAAAAATCCCACGTTCCTCATACTCTTACCATATTGCTTTTATGTCTGGAATTGAGATTTCATTGTACTGTAAGCAGTAACACAGCCAATTTTTTGTTTCGGGTTACTGCAACATAAGATGTTACAGTTATCAAACCAGATTTTTAAAGATATCTTGCACTTGGATAGCTACTTCTATCTCCCGAGAGCCCCAGTAGCTCTTAAACTTAATAGCAGCAAAGTGGTTTAAAACAGGACGTAAAGAATTCTTCACCAATGGAAACTGAGTGGTAAAAAGAGCAGCTAAGTGGTATCAGTTCATAACTACACCAATTTCAACAATTCAGGGAGGCATTCTGTAGGGAGTATATGAAACAGATGAGGAAATTTTTTTCCTAAAATATGCCTGTAGAAGTATGAATTTTAGTTGTATTTGTCAATATATGTTTTGTTACTGAGGTTTTGCACTTATTTTTCTTTTTTGTTCTAAACAAAATAAAAATAATCTGTTAAATTGAAAAAATATCAGCTTCCAATTCATAAATATTTTTCTAAAATGTCATAATAAAATTTACTGTAAAATGATAAATTTGAAATTGATATTAAAGTCTTTCACACACTGTATATCCAATCAGAATGAGCTATAGGTTTTTCAGTTAAAGGCATAATATGAACATTCTAGCTGAATTAAAAAGAAGTTCCTTTTTAAACTGAAATTTAACCTCAGGAATGCACACATACGTGAAAAAATTTCACTCTTACGATGCTATATAACAGCCATTTAATGGTCAATAAAACTTGGTCCCTAAATGCACTATACTCTGTAGTTTCCCCTTGAACTCTCAATTAATGCATTGGTCTCCAGCTGTTGGCAGTGCATCACACTAATAATAGTAAGAGGTATCATTAGTGCTACTAAATGTGAAGAATATTTGTGTCCAGCTCTGGAGCCCCCAGCAGAAGAAGGACGTGGACCTCTTGGAATGTGTCCAGAGGAGAGCCACAAAAATGATCAGAGGGCTGGAGCACCTCTCCTGTGAGGACAGGCTGAGGGAGTTGGAGTTGTTCAGCCTGGAGAAGAGAAGGCTCTGGGGGGACCTTATAGTGACCTTACAGTACCTGAGAGGGGCCTATAGTAAAGCAGGGGAGGGTCTATTCACAAGGGTTTGTAGCGACAGGACGAGGGGTGATGGCTTTAAGCTAGAAAAGGGGAGATTTAGGTTAGACGTTAGGGAACATTCTTCAGTATGAGGGCGACAGACCAGTGGAATAGGTTGCCCAGACAGGTGGTGGAGGCCCCATCCCTGGGGACATTCAAGGTCAGGCTGGATGAGGCTTTGAGCAGCTTGATTTAGTTGGAAATGTCCCTGCTTATAGAGGTAGGGTTGGACTAGATGGGAATTTTGGAGGTCCCGTCCAACCCAAACATTCTATGATTCTATTTAAGTTACTGTGATCTGGAACATAAAAAAAGAGTGTTAGTTCCTAATCTCTGTTCAAAAATCCCTCTCTCACACTCCGTGGCAGTGTTTACATCTACCTGTTGGGACATATTATGGCATATTACACCACAGTGCAAATTAGATATGTGATCAGGGAATGTCATGGTTCTCATCCAAATCACAAACCTGTAACGAATGAAAAACAGATCACAAGGGGAAATAAAAAAAAAAGTTCCATTTTCAGGGGTTTTCCTTAAAACTCTGTGGCTGCAAGAACCCAAAGTCATCCCAGCTCCTAAACTATCTTTCAATTATTTTTACTGAGGTACTTCTCGAAATGACAATTCTACAGCATGTCCATGTAAAATTTTATTGAAGAAAAAATAGAATGTATCACATTACAACAATTATTTTTTGCACCAAAATAAAATCTCTTTAGACAGTATGAAATAACAAATGCTTTCATTCTATTAATTGTTATTAATTTTTCTACCCCTTATCTCATACAATTTTTTATTTTACAATATGAGCTTAATGCAGGAAGAGGGGAGAAAGGCTTTATTTTGTAATGCTCCCCGGTTCCAAGAAACACAGTGTGTATCTTTGCAAATTTTATCTCTGTCTCCTTTGCAAACTGTATCTTTGTCTCCCTTGAGTTGTGGTTGTTAGGTGAAAGTTATGATACGCTGCCTGATTTCACTGTTCCCAGCAATATGGCATGACTCTGAAAACTTGGAATGAAAGAAGACATGAATAAGAAGTCTTGCATTCCAGAGCAGGGGGTATACCCAAGAAGGGGAGGGAGCAGTGGGGAGAGGAAAACTAGGGCTTTGTCTTCCAAAGCATAACAGCATGTTTATAATAGAGGAAACACATACCCTTTTAAAACTGACTTGATTGGAAGAAAATTACTTTTAGCCAGCTACTGAAATCCCTAAGCACATGCTGGTTTGCTTAATGGGAACTGATTTTGAAAGCATTTATGGAATGTATAGAGGGATCCTGTCTGAAAACATATACAAGGAAGGCATACCAGCTGCAGTTATTCCCTTCATCCTCACTGACATTAGCAATTTAAGATTTAGCCAAGCACAAAACACCCATGACCTTCTGAGCCATGCAGTCCCTAAAGAAAGCAGAGTTGAGCTCCACAGTTAGTTAAGCCATTATGAAGAAACATCACTGTACCACAGAAGACCTAAAATAAATCTGCAACAGTATTGAGAACCGAGACAGTCAAAGAAGAAAAGTCATAAATCTGTTTTCTCTCTTATGTTGCAATACTTCATTCTGAGGCTCTTCATCCCTGTGAAGATAGCCAGAGAACAAGACTGAGGAGGACTGTAACTCAGCATGTTTGGCTCCCGTTGTTTTTCTCTGACACTGATTTTTCTTAGATTTATAAATCATCCAACTGCTAATGCTGAATCATGCGTATACCTGGTTTCTACCTGAAAAAATAATCCATGGTTTACATAGACATCTGTGTACTATACGACTCTAAAAACTTCCTGAAGTAAACACTGAATACTTCATCTTATGTGCCCTATTAGAATCTTGGAGAAGAAAAATGTAGTGCCATTACCATACCAGCTCTCTGGGCTGCCCTTTTTTAAGAAGTATCTGTTCATTATAGGAAAACGTATTTGTCTGCTTAAATTGGTTTTTCACCTTTTTTTTTTTCAAAGTTAGTGTAGAATCACTTAAAATATACATACAGTAATTCCTTTTATTTCTCTAGTTAATGAATAGTCTTTTTTTTTTTAAAAAAAAAAAAAAAAGTGAAAACTTTTTCAGCAATCCAGTTTATGGTGTGATTTTCTGGACAGCTCCACAACTTGACTTGAGAGTGTGGGTGAGCAGGGCAAGGGAGAGAATGAGTTGTTGGAGGTAAAATGGGTGTGGGAATTTCCTAAGTTAGATTGCTGATTTACAGTTCTAAGACCTACTCCAAAGATATTAGTGTGGGACATTTCATTACAACTTGCTTAGCTATTTTCTCAGATTGCAAGAATGTCACCAGCAGAGATTGAGAAAAATTCCCAAAGCAGTTTTTGGCCTTTTACTTTTGACAGATAAAGCACAGTCTGGGAAGAAAGCATTCCTACAGGCTCATAGGTCACTGATGAATTCTTTTGTCCCCTAGATATCAGATAGCCCAAGGTACATATTCCCATAGAAATGTTTCTTTAAGGTGTAAGTTATTCAACTATTCCAATTATAATTTAAAAGTGGTTTGGGATAAATAGAATTGTATTTCAAAGGCAAAAGAATTATTCACAACAGAGTGAAGACAAATATTCACCTCAACACCTGAATTAAATTTTCTAAGCAAAGGTTGTGTCATCATACTAAAAAGTGTGTATTCTTTGAAAATATAGTATCACAGTTGAAACTGATTTTATGATACATGAGGGTCTACAGGGCTTCTAGTCAACATACATTTTCACAATAAAAGAACATTTCCTCCTGAGAAGAGAAAAATATAGGAACCTGCCCAGATCGTTCTTGTGAGTCCTCAGTATGATTTTTTTGCCTCCGTCTAGAGGGAAGATAGAAGAAGGAATGATGATTAATGTTGCCAGCATCCTTTGCAGAATTATATAATATATTTAGCCACTGAGTTCACAGTTCTAATGTTGCTCTGTGTGCTTCATTAACGGTGTGCATAATATTATAAAACTTGTGACTACGTTACGAAAGTTCAAAAAGTGCCCAAGGCACACTAAAGTAAGCACAGGGGATTCAGGGGTAACAGAAAAAAACACAATGCTGAGAATTTGATAATAGTTCAGGTTTGGCATTAATTGAGAAGAAGTTTTCACTGAATCTTCCATGATTATCTTTCTGTCCATCTTTCTTCTTTCCCTGAAAGATTAAGTACTTCAGATCAGATATAATGTGAACAACATATGGTTACAGGAGGAAGCCAGTCTTAAAGAAAAATCTTTGAATATAAAAATGAATGAGTAAAAAGCTGAAACTTTTAGGGAATATGGAGAATATTCTGAAATTGCCTTTATTTTTCATAATATCTAAGTTGAAGAATTTCAGGTGTTTATCCAAGTTGCTGAAAACTATTAGAGGAAGGTGGCAAGCACGAAATCAAGCTCACCAGGCTCAACATCAGTCCATAAACAGGGTCAGCTAAACCTACATAATTTCTCACAGATGCTTGTCTAGCCTTGAATATCCCCAGACAGATACATAATATATATGCATATTCCAATCTATTTTGGTGCTTAATTATAACTTAGCCTTGGAATCTTCTAACAGTAAATGCAAATTTCTAGTTTCTTGCCTGTTTTCTGTAGATATGGAGAATGTATTATTCCCTTTCTCTTTTAGAATTCTGAATGCTGTTTCCATGCCTGCCATTGTTTTTCTCTTCTTCAGTCTAAACAATGACACATTTTTGCAGTTTGTTTTGCAAGTCCTTTTTCCAAGGTATCTGATAGGCTCCTGCTGCAACAAGAGCTACATAAAGAAAGCTGCATTGTATATTACTCTACATAAATATCAGTTATGCAAGTTATCAGATTTTCAGAAAGCTATTACAGCAAGCAAGATGAAAATAGGGAAGAATTTATGTTTTTCTGTAGAAGAAGTTACTACCAAGCATCCTTTTAAAATAGTAATTCTTTTATGCTTGAGATGGGGGTTATGGAAAGTGACCAGAAGTACCCATTTTCACATTAAAACCACATCCATTTCATGGTTTCATTAGGACTTGCACTTGCTCATGTAGAAGACAGGAAATATTTACTATGAGGTTCTAAGGAGAGCTGAAGGAGTCTGTGTCTCTAAGAGCTGCTTTTGACCTATGACAGAGGCTGAATAATTTTATTACACTTTGAATTATACATTGCATAGAAGAATGTAAAGAACAGATACGCTTGCTGGTCACTTTAAACAAGCTTGAAAAACACTTTCTTTTGTGTGGGTCCAGAAACATTTATGAAAGGGAAGAGAAAGAGACCTTCTTCCACTACTGAAGAATTAAGAAGCAAGACTTACTGGAGAGTTATGTTGTCAAACGTTTTTCAATACTTGAAGCGTCAGCAACGGGAATTAGACAGGGGCTATGAGCAGAACAGAGTATGTGCTTATGCACATTCAACACCCTCTGGAGG
>NW_008591501.1:12153-34314 GCF_000691845.1 Merops nubicus | reverse complement strand
CTCTTTCCTCACACTGGCATTTGGGTTGCATTTGCTTCACAGGGATAAAAATACTGTAGATGTTTGATTTTGCAGAATAATGTTTGGCAAGGGAAACTAAATAGCTCTGGAAAGAGCTACGGTACTACGGCTAATGCTGAGAAAATGGGAGGAGGTTAATATCAATCCTGTACAACTGAGATACCTCTTTTCCTACGTGTGCCAGTACAGAAGGTAAATCACTGTGAGGTCTATGTTATTGCTAGCACACCTTCTCTGACAAACAAGAAATAGATAAAACAAAGCATTTTAACAGTAAACTTCCATAGAAAAATTGATTTCTTAGGTGCCCAAACCAGTAGTTGAAGCTACAGTTCTGAAATTTTTTAACAGGATATTTGAGATCTTTTCTACAGATCTCAAGGATAACTCACTCTTCATTGAACTGAAATGTAGGTAAAACCCATGTTTCCCAAAAGGAACTGGTAAATATTTACATGAGATTAAGGGTCTTCTGTTTGTTTCTTGTTATCCACAACAGGGTCATTTGCAAGCTGAGTAGTCAGGAAGTCCCTGGTGATTTTATACTCCTTCGCAGACAATTAAGGAAAATGCAGTGATATCCAAACCTAGACATATAAAAAAAACTAAAAAACTTCCAAATCAAAGGTGATTTTCAGCTCCATTGCAAAACCTGAAACCACACAGAAAGGAAGGAAGGCTATTGGTACAAGTGACTGTCAGCATAGTCTCCTTTTTGGAGCCTAAAATTATTTCTATAACATTAATAGGTATATAATAATACAAAGTCACTACTTTAAGAAAGGAAAACTTAAAGCAATGCCACTGAGGTCCTTTCTCAAATGAAGGGGGGACATTTTTTATTATATGATTTATCAAAAGATCACAAGAATAAGTTAAAATATATATTAAAACTTACACAAGAAGATTACTTAGGGAGTGAAAAAGTAGACATTTTGTGACTACAAGTGAAGAGTGACACTGAAGAGACCACTGCTGCTTGCCATACGTGATAAAGATAGAAGTCCAATCAAGCAAAAGAGGCTGATTATTAAAAAGCAATTATGGATGTTTCTATAAACATGAATATGTTTATATAACTTTCATAGACTGGTCTTAATTCCCTGATATGTCTTTCCTGGAAGGAAAAAACCCAAAAGAGATTACATGGTATTTTTAACATAGTAAAATATGAAAGTTCAGGATGATACGGCAAGGACAATTTTGAGTGCTTTTTACTTAAATATAATTTGGACATTTGTCCACAAAAATATGATTAGATATGTCTTCATTATCACTTCCTGATTATCTCTAACATATAAAGGCAAAAAAGGAAACATTTCTTATTAGAAACTAATCTGCAATTACTCTGCACAGATAAGAAAGTGGATAAGGAAAATTATCAATGGTTACAACTTGGATACATGAAAAGTTAAGAGAAAAATACCAACATGATATATTCATTACTAACAGACATATAACAGGACAAGGTCACTACCTGCAGAAAGTTACCTCAAAATACTTAGATGTTACTGATGGGTTTAGGTCAGCTGCTTTTTGTCTTGACTCTTTTGTAAGTTCCCAGTTTTCTTGTTGATTGCTCAAAATCTTGTCTATGAATTGGTCAGGGATTTATAGTTTTTGAGTCCATATCCCAAGAGCATAAGCATAAAACCAAGGCTGGTCTTTCCATGAGAGAAAGATGGTGGTACATTCTGCATAGTATTTTTCTTCTCATGAAAAATACAGAATAACCATCAAAGAAAACAGTGCTTAAAAAGAGAAGTTAAAAAAAAAATGGCAGAAAATTAAAAGTAAGAAAATCAGAAATATGTATTCCATTAAAATTCTGCTTATGTGTTACATAAAGATATATGGCTGATTTACAGAAGACCACTGTAAAATAAGACATACGTGGTATTGACCAAGATATTAATTCCTCTGTGTCTTAAATCTCATGTTAATTTTTCAGGAAGGAAAGCTGGGCTGAAACTCCTGGGCTACCCAAAACAAAGAAGTTATTTAACATCACTGGTGGACATAAGAACTAGAGTAAGCACAGTGATTCTGTTCCTTTCAGGACTTGGCTTCATATCTCTAATTTGCACCATGTACATTCATACAGACCTAGCCTAAGGATTTCCTATATAAAGCTCAAAGTAATTTTGAGGTGATGTTTCACAAAAACAATTAAGGTACTGCAAAACTTTAACTGTCTTGAAGTCTTGAGGTAGAGCTCCTGGGTTGTTTTAAAATCTATGATTATATTCTTGTCTGTCTGTTCTGCCTGAAAACTATTCATCATTTTCCAGATTAACACATTTACGGTCATCAGACAATGTAATAACTACTGCCATTATCACATTGATCAGATAATAATAATTAAATTTCTGGAAAACCATGTGGCACCTAGAATTGTGGTTGCTTGCTATAAATCTTGATGGGCTTGCTCAGGCTGCACACATATTCAGCAACACCCAGGCTCCAGTCCAGAAAAGTTCCTAGGTATGAGTGCAGTTCTAAGCTCAAAATCTTATCTAGTATAGCAAATAAATCTAGAAAACTGAGAAAGTTATGTATATGCTTAAATAAGTGACTTTTGGAGCAAAACCCCAGTGCAATAGTGCTTGTGACTCCTGGGTAGATAAAGTTGCCATCAATATGAAACGAAATGCTTTTAAGAGAGGTTCTAATGCAGCACTTTTACCACATGATGCAAATGGAACTTTTTTTTTTGCAGCTAAGTGCAATGCTTTGAAAATGCTATTAAAAATTAAATTGACAAAAATAGCTTACATGAGCAAAGAGAAGAGTGTACTTTTCTCAGTTTGAAGGGACGTGGAAGCGGTAAAAAACATAGTAAGTGCTGGTATCTGACTGGCAAAGCCATCCTACAATTTAAGGAGTAAGGAATACGCAGAAACAACATAAACATCTGTATGAGGTATTTAGTCTCAGTGGGGTCTGGATTCTGTGTGGCCTTAGTAAACAATGAAGTCTCACCTCTTCAAGTCCCTTACTAGTTGGTGAGGTAGCTCTAGTAAAAATGTCTACCCTCATATACACGTAAATATTCTACTTAATTTTGAATCCACAGTTGTCTAGTGGGTCCCTATTAGAATTGTAACATTCTTCATATGCTTGAAATAAACGAAGTAAACCAGTCAGCATCATTATAGTGGTGAAATTAATAAAAAAGGGATAAAAAAAATCAAAGCAATAGTTAAAGCATAATCACTTAATCCTGTTTTCCCTCGCTCGTTTTGCACAGATATTTCTGTTAGGAAATTCCCCAGCATCCTCAAACAATATATAAAAAATATATTAATCCTTATATTCCTTTAGATTAATAAAAAGAAAACAGTAGCTTGGGTCATCAGTATTAACCAACTTCACACTTTAATGCAGTCATTAGCTTTATTCCACTCCAGTAGGACTCTACAGTTGTCCTTAATGTGATCCCCTGCTCCATTCAATCCCAGTTTATCCTGAGCAGCAAGGAGAGGAAGATTCAGGTGTTGACACTTGCTCTTCATTCCTGTGTGCTGCTGAAGTACTGCTGCCCTGCTGCAGCGTGGTCAGCGTGCTGCTGGAGCTTTGGGGTTGGCTGCCACAGCTATGGGCTGGTCACTTGACTGATACAACGTTTTCTCCTGCAGAGATTTGGATTGGTAGGTTGTGGGTTTGTTTTTTTTTGTTTCTTACAGTTTGTATCTATATAAGGGTTTGAATAAGATCTGTCTAGGGTTAGATTAAGGGAATCTTTACTTCTTTGTATAAAAGTTGATGTTGTTTTACCTCTAGCATAGTAGCAATGTAGGTGGATTTATATTTCCCGAAGAACAACCTAGTTTAGCAGTGCCTGCTGTCAGTATCCCTATCTAAACTCCCTTTTTATGTTACTGTAAAGTTATGGCTATGAGACACAGAAGCTGTAGGGAGCAGGTAGGAGTGCAGTAAAGAAGTGTTTGTGAACTCACCTAGAGTTATGTACTCTAGGTGACCCTGCTCTGGCAGGGGGGTTGGACTGGATGATCTTTCGAGGTCCCTTCCAACCCCTATGATTCTATGATTCTATGATTCTATGAACTTTAATAGCTGTTTCACTTTAAATGTGCTTCAGTATTGGTACTCATTTCTTTATAGTAGTTGCAAAGGAATCAGGCTTACAGAATATCTTGTCCTTTTTTTTTATTTTTAAGGTTAAATGTTTCAGTAATCTAAAATGAGTGAGATGAAATTTAACATGAGGACAAAGCTAACACTCTCTGTAGGAGAAATTATGGTGCCAGAAATTACTTATATCTGGATAATTTTTTTTTTTTTTTAAATGCTGCCAGAAAATATGGATTCAAATTTTGGGGGGAAAAAGAAATAAAATTGGACAATAATTTTTTTTCACCTCAAAAGGATCTTGATATAGTCACTGGATGAAAATCAAATTGTGCTTCCTCTGTACTAAACCTGCTGAGTTTTATTCATGAAGGTAATATCATTTAATGTGACAAACTAATACTGATAATATTTCTTCTGATAACAAAATTTCTCCTGTAATGTGTGAGAAAGAACTTTAGAAAAGCTTAAAAGGAAGAAGTCCATAGGTGGCTGAGGAGGCACTTCTTCACACATGTATGTGTATTTAGGATCTGATTTTATTGTAATCAGTGGTAAAGTTCTTATTTCAGTAGGACTAACTCTTGTGATGTATGGTACTTTAATAAATATTTTCTTTCTAATCTAAGAGCTTTGTTTATTTCTTAGAACCTCTGGTTGGGGAAGCAGGGGAACTGCATGATATAGAAAAATGGAGGAAAGAGTAATTGTAAGATCATGAACAAGAAAAGTGTTTATGTGAAAAAGAAATAATTAAGCATTTCTGAAGGAGTAATGTTTCCATGAAATTCGATCAGTGGGGTTGAAAATATCATTAAGTATGCACTGACAATTTGCAAGTAAGACAAATATAGTTCTGTTGATATTAGGCCAAAACATAAGATGGTGCATTTGTCTTATGTTTTTCTCTTTCTAAACCACTGAAATTAATCGAGTTTATTACTTTGCTCTGTATGATACTGTTTTAGCTACTCAGCTTTTACTGAAACCTCTTCATCTTAATGAGTCTTCCTATTTGCTGATATTCAACACTACATGATTTACTAATGGTAATTGTTCTTACAGAAATATGATTTTATAAGTGGAAAACAGTTTTAAGTAATTGCCATCCAGAGACTTTTGAAGCAATTTTCCCCTGCCTTCAGATCGTTTGTTCGTTGGTGGAATTAGGAGGCAGATAGAATGAGGTCCCAGGTAACTTTCTGAACTGTGAAAAGTCATGCTAATCCTTTGGGATTTGGTAACTGGGTCAAAAATGTAGTAAAACATACCACTTGGATACACTTCCCTTTAAAAGAATTTTGAATAGGTGTAGCAGGTGGTTTGTAGTGCAATTTGAGTGCCCCAATTAACCTTAGATAGTGGGTTGTTTTTCTTTTAAAGTGACAGAAGTTGGGTGGGCAAATAAAAGAAACTATACTTCAGCAGACAATCAGTAACTGGAGGGAAACTAATGGAGTAAGCAAAGAGGGAAAAAAAATGAAATGAGATCTTCCTGTGAAAAGTGTCCTTTTTTTCTTCTCAGAGTGGAAATATGGTCATTAGAAAGGTGTTTTTCTTCTTTGAGATTGTGGTGCTGATAATTATTTTTACCTTATTACCATGTTTTCTACTCTACTAAAAATCCAGTACTTGAATGTCTGAGTAATCACTGTATTGTCCCCTGCTCAGTGGATTTGGACTAATTAATACAAAGCATATAATGAAAAGACAACTTTAAATGTGTAAAATGCACTAGTTTGTAACCTGTAATTTGACTTTTTTGTCCTTCATTGCAAACAACTAAGATTCAGACACAGGGAAAGGATACACAGAAAGTAGCAGCTTAATTTCCCTCACCACCCAGAGATCTGTCTGATTAGCATCCAATTAACAAACTCCTATAGTTATTAAACAGATTTATTTTATTGTTGTTATTTTGATGTGTGGTTTTATATTGAATTTTCTTCTGTGCAGCCAGATTTCTTTTAGGCAATTATTCCCAATTCCTGCAAAAGTTCAGGGGAACACATTTTAAAAAAAAAAAAGTAAACTCTTATTTTGTCAGGCTCAGTGCTCTTATTAGATCCTGTACAGCCTAACAGTCTGGTATGTTTATGTGCAAGCAAAAATTTTGACCATAAACACTAACCAGAAAAAAGATACTGGAATGGCAGGTCCAAATGTATTTGCATTATTAGGAAGGAAGGAAGTACGTGGTGTTATATACAATAAAGAATCTTGTTTCTGAATCTTAAAATGCTATAATCTCAGTAAAAAACTCTGATATGCTAAAAAAAACCCTAAATGGTTCTTTTAGTAAGAATTAATAGTAAATCTTGTACTGAAACTTGTGCAAATGCTATGTATCAAGCAGTTTGGTTAGGTGAATGTGTGAGGAAACCTGAGATCTAGAAAGGAAAATGAGTTTATTGATCACCCGAGTACTTTTGGTGAAAGAGATGTACCTTCTTCAGTTCATTTTGGAATTCAGTATTTCTGAACTGGATAAAAAAAAAATGCCTCCGAAGACAATATTCTTGCCTCTTTAATTGCTCCCTTGCATGCTGTCCTGGCAGGTGCTCATTTTCTTTATTTAAAAATCCTCCAGAGGGTGTTAATCTAGAAGCAAAAGACTGAAGATTCAGATCCTATTTATGCAATACTCTCTTGATATTCATGTGTGCCATGCTCACCATATCATCATATATGTCATGTAAAGCATACTTGTGTTTAAGTCATGTATTGAAACACCAAATGCTGTTTATTTTTAGTCAATAGCTAAGATGGTAACACTGTGAAATTGTATGGAATTTAGAGCTATCAAAATTTTTACTTGCAAGAAAAGTGTAAGATTTACCAATCTGTAGAGTTTTGTGGCTCATATGCAGCATTGTAATAATATGTAAATGAAACACAACACTTTATTACCATCTAAAAATAAAGTACCTGGCACTCAAAAGGCCATGATGGCTATGCTGTTCCCATACAAAAGTATCATAAGTTCCACAAGCCTTTATCAGATCCAACTGAACAGAGAGGCCATCACTATGCTACATTTTTTCATCATTGCAGCAGGACATCCATGTGCTAGAATAATGCACTTTATTTAAACCTAGTTATATTCCCAGTTTTGATGTGGTCTGTGGTTGCAAGGTGAGCAGTGAGGAAAAGGCAGTCCCTTCATCAGGGAGGGAGATTTAAGACTAAAGTCTCTTATATGGGCACACATCTCCAGTATTTAATGAAGGGACAAAACACAGAAATTCAGACAACTTGGATAACAGACGTACAATAAAATGTGGCTAGTAAATAGACAACTGAAATAAATGGGTTAGGAAATGCATTTTTAAACTGGCATCTCTTAAAAGAGCTTGGAATTACTTAAATATTTTAAGCTTTTTATATGTGTGAATTAAATTAATTTAGGTATAATTAATTTATTTTTTTTAGCATTGCTACAAGCTACTCTGAGATAATGCTGTTTGTCATGCTGCAGAATAGATTCTGCAACATCAGAAAAAAAATAGTATTCTCACTAGAACTTGGTGAGACTTCTAGAATATTGTATGAAACATTCATCACTGAGTGTGATTTGTCGATCCATAAAGGAAGCAGTAAGAATTAAAAGTTATGAGTTTTAAGAAATCTGGTATATAGTAAAAAGTTATGGAAATTTAGATAATCAAGAAATGTATTAAAATAACAAATTAGCTTTTTCTTTTATAATCACTTTGAAAGATTCTGTTGAATTAGTTTTTACAATACTTGTGATAGGTTTTTCTGTTGACACTGAACTTTACAAAGCGATTACTTTAAAGACCTAAGACTTTAAACCTTCATTCATTATTAGTTAAACCTTGTACATTTTATTTAGGAGAAAATCTCCTGGTTATAGTTATTTTAGGCAATATAGCTATAAGGTAGTTGAGATCAATTAATGTAGTCCTTAGCAGTCATATAATATCAGACTGAAATTTGTCTAGCAATGTTCTTAAGAACCTCCACAGCAGAAAAAGTCAGTTTTTCCAAGCAATCTGTTATGGTGCTGAGTTCTTAGGAAACTCTAGCTGGAATCTTCCTTTCCACCATGCAGGACTGTTACTTCTCTTCTTAATCCTGAAAGCAAAGGAAGTAGACTATTCTTTTAATTTTTGCAAGCAGTTTTCAAAGGCTACCATGTCTTCCTCCTGTTATCTCTCTCGTTTGCTAAATTATTGCAATTTATTCAAATTTTCCTTGGTTAGTGAAACAAAAAAATGAAAGTTTGGGTGATGGAAAGTATATACTCTTCAAGATACTTCTTGTTCAAAAGTGTCATATTTATATTGAAAAAATATGGTTTATTTGTACATATAATATTTATATTAAATAAATGGAATAGTCTAATTCAGAGATTTTATTAATGCGATTTTTAAAGTGACATTTTCTTGACATCAAATAGTATCTTGCAGCTATTTAGATTCTAAAGATGAACTATGAAATATACTAAATAACACTTCACAGAACCTAGATTTATCTAAAGGAATACTCTTTGAGACTAGAATACTTCCTATTTCAGTGTCTAATTTTGTTACACCTATTTAAATTTAATTTCTAGTATAATGCTGTTGACCTTAATGTAATGTGCATGCAATGAAAGGACACTATCAGGAAACCAGATATCTCTTAACACTAAGAAATCTAACAGTGTGAGAACTCATTGTTTTGAATGTCACAAAGTTAATTTAATGTTCAAAAAAGAACTTAACAAAGCTCAAAATATTGCTCAAGCCTAGTGTGTTGTCTGCCTTAGACTCCTACGTAGTGATCACGTGTTTCTGCAAATTAGTATGTTATACCATTTTCAAAAGTACTCATCTTTTGAATGAAATACTTCATACTAATCAAAAAGCTATTAATTTCCATACCTACAGACAAGAGTATGTTTAAACATATGGCTCAAGTCCTAAAGGCCTTAAGATCTTAAAGATGAAAAGGTTTTATGTGAAATAAGGGGAGAAGGTTTGTTACCTAAAAGCTTGAGGCTAAATGCTGTACTGCTTTCAAAGAGCTTTATAAATATAATCAAAAACCTGGACAAGCACTTCCTCTTTTAGTTAGATGTACAGAAGGAATATTAAGTCACAAGCTGATCAGTGATGTGGATTTCCTTTAGGGAAGATAAGTTACAAAATCATGGAATATTGTAATAGTTTAACTGGGTAGCAGAATAGGAACCAAATAGAACCAGGCACTCAAGACACAAATGCTGCATTAGAGATAACTGTAAAAATAACTCTGATAATTTAGGTTTAGAAAGACTAAGAAAAATGAGATTTACCACTATACTGCTAGTATTCAATTACGTCTGTCTGTTGGAAAAGATCTTCTTCTTTTTACAAATGGCCAAAGTTTTAACAATAACTTTCAGCATCTGACATAGAAAAAAACCTTTTTTTTCTCAAACAGGAAAAACTCAGTCTCTAATGCATATGTTTCCTTAACATCCTCTTAGTGTTATTGTGATATTAGTATAGTCAGGATAGTGTTCTCAGAACAGCACGGTTAAATGCTGAGTAAAATTCAGTCAAAAAAAAAAAAGGGATATGGTCACTCTCCCATCTTCTAAATTCACTAGATTTTTTTTTTTTTTTTTTTTTTTTTTTTAATTCTGCTCTCTCTTTTTGGCTCAGTAATGTTCAGTTGCTGTTGCAAGAACTCTTTCAGCTCTAGAAAAACTTTTGAAAGTACAGGGTGAATTCGATGACTTACTACTCTCCTGAGGGTAAGGACAAATATTGTGAATTTTGCATCTAGGATAAATGACCATAACTCTACTTATATTCATGGACTTAATATAGCTGGAGCCTTTATTATTTGTATTCTAACAGCAGAAAGGAAAGATTTTTGTTAACCTGGCTCTTTTTTTTCCCTGAGTGAAGTGCTACTGAATCACAGTCAGTTGTTCTGTGACTTCTTTCTATTTATCTATCCCTCTGAATATAAAGTACAGGATATTGACATAACTATTCATTATTGATGATTTAGGGTGGTTCCTAAACACACTGAAATGAAGGAGAAATAAATGAGATCATGTTTCTTCTGTTTCCACATCTGATTTTAAGTATTTATTTATGATTATACAAGGGGAAAAGAGTGAAATATTGAATTCAGCTAAAACAAGAATTACTCTACCAAAACAGAGTTGAAGCGCTGATCTATTTTCCTTTTCACTTACTATGTAATATTTCTATTTTTTTAAATAAAAAAAGAAATTCTTAATTGAATATTTAGGCTGACTTGTACCAGCTAAGTTCCTTAAACAACAAAGCAGCATCATGATCTACAATTCTAAAACTAAATCATCACGCCATTGCTCAGGCGTTATTTAAAAGGCTTAAGTAGACTTCCCAGGGAGGCTCATTTCCATCCCAATCAAATCTGTCGCATGTGTAACCCCACCCTATTTGTAATGCCTGGTGGGACACTTAGGGCTTCTGTTGTTTATGAAGTATTGCAGTGTAAGTAATTTGCCTGTGTAAGAGATCTATAGCAAGAAGGTCAAAGGTCTGGATCGCCTGTGACCCAGAAACAAGAAATGTTTAGCCTTTCTGTGTACATAAAGTTTGGCCACTTCAAAAACCTTCTGAACGTGCCTGTGCTGTGCCCCTGCAGTTTTATGTATGTGACTCTTCTCTCAACAGTAATTGTTTTAAAAATTCCTTAAAAAATACTACCTTGCAGGGACTACTTGGCCTCCCAGAGTGTGAATAAGAAATAATGCACTGTCCCAGTCAAGCTCTCGGAGTGAATGATACACTTACTGAAAAAAATCTGTTGCTTTAGGTTACTGTATAAGCAGTAGCTAACCAGTGACTTCAAAGAGTATTTATCATCATGGTTTTAATGACCTGTGCAATTTTTGGATGGTAACTAGCCTTGGTGTTTTTTCTTTGTTCCATAAATCCTAATGTAGCATATATAAAAACTTACACGTTGCCTGAGAAAAGAACTTAGTTTGGTTAACTTCAGGTATCTCTCAGGTGCAAGAAATGATTTTGCCAAATGATCTGGAAATTATCACTGCAGCTGCTGGATCAGGCAGCAAGGGAAATGAATCTAAAAATATGCTAAAAATTTTAACACAATGAGGGATCTTAGTGCAGTCTCCTGTTCAGTCTTGAGTATGATCTGAACAAGGTTTTAACTCTTTTTTACTTAAAGAATGCTAACCACTGTGTGATGGTCTTTCAAGGTTCTTGACAATGAGATTTTTATGCTGAGTTGAATCTCTCCCTTGCCTTGGGGCTCTGTTCTGGTTCCTTTTTTGGTAGAGTACTGCTATGCTACTAAGACTCTTTTTAGAAATACACAGACTAAATCCATAGTAGGCAAAATAGTTCTGAAGATGGTCGATCAAATCTCCTTAGGTCTCCAGTTTGCAGATTTGTTTCTTTTCACTACAGATGAACGGAGGCTGGTAGCAAAATAGTCTGAAGAGCCAAAATCAGATTATGCTGTGGAACTAGTGAAGGGAGGGTTAATAGAGGGAGCTTGAGGCTCTTTATCCATCAGCTCTTCACAATACAAACATGTCAATTCTGAGCAGAAAAGCTCTCCTTGACATTACCCCAGCAAAGAGCTTCTTTCATTGTGTACAGCTGAAACAGCAGGAGGTACAGTAGCCAAGTGATGGTGAAGTGCAATTAGGATAAGAGTTTTCACCTAGGACCTTGTTCTAAAACAAGGGATGTTCAAGAACATTCTAGAATAAGTCATCCAGATTTTGGTGTTTAAAGGGATATTTTGCAGAAATGGGGTGTCCATATTGCTCCAGTTACATGCTTGTTTGGCTGATTTAGTCAATGAAATCATTATATTTGACCTAAGTGTTTTTGTGAGCCCAATGTATGAGCTACTTCTCAAAATTTTCACACACCTCCCTTTTGTTGTAACCTTTTCTCATGGAGATAGGGACTAAAGAAAAGTATATTTTGACTATTCAAGCTTATGTATTTTCTTAAGGGCCTCAGCAAAGGTAGAAAGAAAAAGCATCACTATTAATTGTGAATGTAAATAATTAGCAGTAATCTGGGTACAGCAAATATATTTAATTCATGAGTCTACCTTGTAAATAATTTATTAATGCTTCAGTTCTTACTTTTGCTCCAGTTGTCTCAAGGAACATCAGAAAAATATTTTATTTAATTTCATTAAGCTAAGTATCTTTTATTATGTAAAGCCCTTCAGCTGAATAGACATTCATGTAGTTGAACAACAGTTCCAAACAGTAGAGTTGAATATGTGTTTTTGTGGTGCTGTGCAAGGTCTCTGTCCTCTGGGAGCTTCTGTTACATACAAACTGCATAAAAGTAGATGACAACTGACGAACCTAGACGGAAGGAAAAACTAGGGTGCAATTCTGCACACAGTTTAAAAGTTATTTACATTGCTGTTTTATTTGTATCAGTGATATCATTGTTGGCACTGACACAGAAAAACACAACTGAAACATAATGTGCTTCTCTAACTACATCTTATTTGTATAGCCTGACACCCTTTAGCAGTAGATGTTAATATAGTGTTACGTGCAAAATGTAAGATGAAAAGTAAGTTACTTAAGTTAACCAAGTTAATTGTAATTTTGAGACAGACATGGCATACTTGCATTTATGGATTGTCATAGCTTAATTTTAATTGTTAGAGCTGGCAATGTTTCATCTCCTTAATAAACGTCTCTTAGTCCTTCATAGACTAGATCCAACTATTAATTTTCCTTGATGGATTTACAGGTCATTTGTGACTTTAAATTACAGTTTAGTTTTAAAGAAAATCAAGTAGTCTGTTGACCATGTGGGCTGCTGTTCCCTTTGGAAGATACCCATAATTCTAATCCTATTTGTCATTTTAAGGCTAGGAATATGACCTGAGTTCCCAGACCAACATGCCAAATAAACACTCCTGTCTCGTGGGAGTAGTACTACTAGTCTACTAACTTTGGTTCATTATACCAAGATCCCTGAACATTTAGTCCTTTTGATGTACTGTGCATGTGATATATGAGAATGAGTGAGTGTTGCTTGGAAATGTCCTCTGCTCATCTGTAATATAAACAGCCCATGCTTAGTGGTCCCTAGGTAACCAGTTTCTGGTTCACTGTTTAATCTGCAGTCTCCTGGAAAGATTGTATGTTGGACCTGATTCTGTTTGTATTAGAAAAATTATCTAAAGTTTGTAGAAATTCTAGTGATTTACTATACAGGATTCTAGCACATATAGCCTAATTTGAATGCCCTGATAACTCCTTTACCCTATATATCACAGATGCTTAAGCAATAAATCATTCTAATCTTTGGGTCAAGCAGTATGCAAGACTTCCACAGCATCTTTTCTTTGTCTTTTAGAGGCTACATCCAGTAAACTGAAATTCATTAACTCATTAGTTAAACGTTGTACTTTGGTTTTTCTGTCTGGTCCTTAATACTGTTATCATCACTTTAAAAAATATTTTGTAATGATACATACACAGTAAATCATCTCAGTGATTTGAAAATATTTCTTCCCATTTTCAATTCTCTCTGTTATCTCAAATTCTTAAACTTAGATAACGGAAAACCAGAAAGGAGTGAGGGGAAGTCTGTGCATCAATTATTTTTCTCATTATGTTCTTACATGTACTGCATTTACAACCTCTTGCACTGACAATGTGGCTTCTTTCTAGCTGCTCTACCTGGCCTTCAAATAACAAATTATTGCTCTTTTCAGTACAATGGAGTCTTTCGTTTTACATCTTCTTTTCAGTTTTAATTTGGAAAATATGGTTGGATGCTGGGTCAGGAGAAAGAAGTTAATATCTGGGTTTTTTTCTGCATTTGCAGAAAGAGGGTTTTTAAGGTGCATTTTAGGGCTTCCCTCTTATGAGCACTTTAGAATCTTGAAATGTCTCCACCTGTGAAGTTCTGCTAGATGGTGTGTGTGGTATGTTCCAACAGGTATTACTGCCTGCGGAGTTGTGACGGGCAACTTTGCTCTTGTCTGCTCTCGTCCTTTTTCCTCTTTTATACATGCCACACACTATCCAAATGTTATGGTGGCTATTAGACAAATGTTATTTTTTGTAGAATCAACTGTGACAGTTACTTTCCTGTCTTAGAATTGGTAAACTGTCTTTTGTATTAGCCCTGTGCTTCGTCAATTACAAAACTGTACCATAATCTCCTATCCTGCTCCAGCAGAGATGAATCTCTAGGTAGATGATATCCTGAATATTATATGAATTGATAATATTTCCTTAATTTTATCAGGAGTGAATCCCTCCTTTTTCTTTGTGCCTCAACCCCCCACCTTCCCTTGAGCACTGTGCTGCACCAGCAACCACGTTTCTATAGCACGTGCTCCTCTGGAATGGCACCACTTAGAAAGTGCAGGCAGAACACAATGCAACGTGCAGTAATCTCAGCCAAGGGGATTGTTTCTGAAATTAATTTTTGGAAGAACGCATTAGTCAGGAATTTTCATTGTATAGCAGCTCATAGTTACTCTTTATTCTAATATTAAAGCATATTCTAATATTAAATGAGTGTAAAAGACGTTCAGCCGTGTCCACAGATATTTTTGCCATTGCAAGACACTTTACATACTGGTCAATTTGGCATAATATATTGTTTAACCTATGTTTAAATCTATTAGTAGCTTATGCCATAGAATTGCAGAAAGGTAATATGACTGGGGTTGTGGTTTTTGTTTGTTTGTTTTAATTCCCCTTCTAGAAAGTTCATAGTTTCAATATTTACTTCAGAATTCATCTTGTTAGGTAGGACCTCAGAGGCATTTCAAATACTCATTTCTGCAACTCTTTACTTCTCAGTTAGACAATATCTACTTAGTGGTGACTACTTGGCCCAATTAGCTGGTTAATTCAGTAGTGCATATGGATCCTTTTATGTCATTTGAACTATATTTGCTTATGTGTTCTATGCTGGGCAGCTGAAAAAGAGAAGCAGAGAAGTGGCAAGCACAGGAAGCCACAACAGGCAGCCCAGTAATAAATAAAGCTAAAGCTCTTATCTGAAATGCACAGAAGTTTTAGGATAAATGCAATCTAAAGTATACTGAAATTTGAGTCCCTATTCCTTACAAGTTTGAATGCTTAAATAGTAACAAATGTTTTCTGTTTTATAGCCTTTCTCGATGAGTATTTCGATGCCAAAAAGTACAAGTAAATTACATGTTCATACCTGTACCTTCTGAAAGAAGGATAATAGGCTTCTCAGATCCCTGCCACACGTTTTGCATTTTTTTAGCTATGAGAGCCAAGATCATCTGATTAAAAAATGCACATAGTACTAATGAGTAAATATTTGTTTTTTCTAAGAAGCTATACTGCGAGTTGGAGGAGGGGAAGCAATTAAAAAAAAATAATAATTATAGTTTCCCAAATATCAATTTGATCAGACCAGCATAACACAGTATGTAAAAAACAGGTAAAAAATATTTTTTAAAAAAATTGTTACCATAACTTTTGTAACCTAGAACATATCCTTAAAAAGATTACCTAGGCCTAACTAGAAGAATTCTGGTGATAGTTTTGTTTCAGTGAGTGTCACACTCACTAATTACAAGTAGATGTCTTATTTTTATTAGTACTTGCATTGGTTTTGGTTGTCTGATATTTCTGCTAGCTTAAGCATTTTTATTTCTTAACTTCCATTGCTTTTTCATTTGTTTGAAGCTTCCTGAAGTAAAGGCAACATTTGGCTTGTAACAGGACTGCATCTTACTTGGTCAGCTAAGATTTTCTGCTCTTTAACTAACCCTAAATTCAAAGTAAGAGCCCTTAAAATGATCTTTTGTGGTATAATAGAGAACTCAAACTGAAAACAATAATTCTTTTGTGAGCTGGCAGCAGCAAACGACATCTTAACCACAACCCCAACTGAATATTTTATCTTCTGTATACACATATTTGCCCATGAATGTAATTTTCCAGAAATGCCCGTCAGTTGAATGACTTTGACAGATGTCACTGTCAGTTGCTCATCAGGCAAAACTGTCCCTGATATGCTGACTAGTGCATCATCTTCAGCCCTTATAGGTTAATGTACTACTGCAAGCATATTTTTCTTGCATTGGTTCTTTACTGTAAGTTACTGTCTATTATATAGAAAAATGCTTTGTCCAATGGGGTAACAGGGAAAAAAAGATGGGAACAAGCAGCATCCACTTATTCTAGCAGCACTAGTACTGATAGTTCTAACAGCAATAGTCCCCTTCAGGGCTGCACTGCAGTTTTGAGTCTTATCTATAGCGTAGAGGTCTAAAGCATTAGTCTGTATTTCTTAAGCTTGTGCATGTAAGAAGTTTTGGGATGATGTGTATGAGTCAGATAAGACTTTAGGAAGAACAAGTCACTGCAGCATTTGAATGGTATCCTGAAAACACTAAAACTACCTCTTAGCAAGGGCAGATTTTGTGATATTAGCAAATAAGGCACTTTTCTTAAAATGTACTTAACCTTTAAAATTCTAAAGTCAGATATAGCATCTGTAACTTTACAGCAAGTCCTAGGGTTAGCATAAAAAACTGAATGATTTGTAGTATGAAAGCATGTTTTGTTAGTTTTAGTTTTTGTTTAGATTTCCCTTCAGGAGCAAATTTTTGTAACCATAAAAAGAATACTTCTTGACTTAATGATTAGTAATAAAGAAATTCATGTTAAGAATTATTAAAAATCTAACAAAGGAATTAAATGGAAAATGCCACTGTGATTATTTAAATCCGCAACAAACACACAAGAACTATATGCAGTCCTTTTTTTATTCATTTCAGTTATGGATGAAAAAAAGGTTTAGAAAAGGATGACAAAGATAATTGCATGTACAAAACAACTTTGTGTGAAGAAAAAGCACACCGACTAGGGACCTTCAGGAAAAAAAATAAACTAAGGAGTATATAGAAGGAGGTTTACAAAATAAGAAGTGTAGAAGAGGAGCTGGATAAGGATGTATTTCAGTTCCACCATAAGAATGAGAGGCATAACATAAAACTAGTGGTATTCAGAGCAAAGCAAGCAAGGTGGTTCTTCACACAATGTACTATTAAGCTGCCTCATGGTCTTAAGGATAGTGAAGATTGACGTGATCTCAAAGGCTGACAGTTCAGATTCCTGGAAGAAAAATAACTTAAGAATTGTTATATAAAAAACAATCAAACAAACAAACAAAAAAAAACAACAACAAAAAAAAATGACATTTCTGCTCATGTAGTTTTTGAGCTGCATCTTGCTGAGGTCTAGAAAATATTCTGGGGAGGTATAGCTATAGACTTGCCTTCATCTTCCCCAGGCACCTGCTGTTTTTCCCTGTTAAGGGTCAAGTCAGCAGGCTGGACAGACTCTCTTTCCCCAGTATTTTCACTTAACATACCAAGTGCATCTATTTCAGAAATATTTGAGGACACTTAACTGGAAAACAAAGTAGGAAAGCATTTTGTACGTTATGTCAGAAAGAAGTCTTACCTCTGAAAAGGAAACATTCCTTTGAGGATACAGCTGTAAGAAAAAGGCTCTATGGGTTTGATTTATTTATTTATTTTTTTTTTATGTTCATTTGCTTCTAGTTCAAACAGGTTATTGCTGAGAAAAATCTTTTTTAGGGAGTGATATAGGTTATTGTGTATTCTAGTGGCTACTAGATCAGGATGGTAGGCAATGACTTTATTTAGTGGTTTGACTGATACAAGAATTCTTAAACATTTCTCACATAACCTATATAGGCTGTATCACCTATGAAGGCCATTATATGTCAGTTTGATCAGTTAGTTCTTAAATGACTAATGCATAAAACTGACTTTTGCATCTTTTAAAAAAAAAAAAAAATATGCTCAGATTCTTTGCGGTCCTTTATTGGCTTCCTCCACATTGAAATTTTGCATAGGTTTCATTGTTACCCTGTTTGGACAACAATATATTAGATATTTACTTTTTAAAAATAGTAAATAAAAATGAAAATTCTAGTACTGTTTGTTATGTATGAGCAAAATACGTCACTGAATTTGATGTATGCTGCCTGAGTTATACTACTATTATTTTTGTATTCTCTCTTGTTTACTTAGTTTGCATTCTTTAGTAATTTAGGTTACAATACTGTGGCAATAAGAGAGTTGAAATAGTTGCTTTATTTTATTTTAAATGAGGAAGATAAAGATCACCTATCAGCTTCTGGGGTTTTGTGTTTATTTGCTTTCATCTTAACTGAGATCACTTTTTTTTTTCCTTTTTTTTTCTAGTTTATTTGTTCTCTTAATTTAGTCTGATACTTCTGTTTGTTTTTTAAACTTTCATTTTCCCCACTTTTCATAGCCAGAAAGTTTTTGTCCCACATCCAAATTCATTTCAGAGAATTCAATATCAGCATTAACACAAAGCAATTCTCAACTAGTATTATATTCCCTTAACAACACTATATTATACACTTGACATTTTTTTCTCTCTCTGGTCAAAGCAATGCTATTAAAATGATTTAATATGCAATTCTACAGCTAAATGTACAGTCTGACAAACTCCTGGACCTCAAGTTTATGGATAAGATGGTACACTCTCCATTACCCTTCTAAAAAATAGGTTCTCATCTTCCTCAATTTGTACTTATCACTTGCTTTGTCATGTAACTGTATTTATCTACTGGTAGAAATGAGTGGTGGTTTTGCATGAGCCTGGAAGATAGGACTCAATTACATAAGAACTCAGATAAAGATGACATTTTATGTGATACCAAGGCAAAAAAAACCCCTTGGTTATATGTGGTTTGGGGTTTTGGTTCATGCTCCATAGTAGCTCGCTGCAGGTTTGTGGTAGTCATCTGTAACTGTATCATCTGAGCTTTCACAGAGGCTGGTATGAATTCCCTGCTTACAATGAAGTTTTAGGGAAAGCCTGCTAAATTATCTTTATGAATTTGTGATCAAGTTAGGTTCAAAGAGGAATTATTAAATTTGTTTTAAAAGGAAAAAAAAAAGTCTTGTAAATTCTAGGTATCTGAAGAGAAAAATCCTGAGTTTATAGCCAATTTCCCCTTTTCTGCTATGTTTTTTTTGCTATTGTTATTACTATTCTTCCTCTCCAATTTTACAAGCTAAAACAAAACACCGATCAATACATTTTATTTGCAGGAGCAGGAATAGTTTGGTGTTTTTGTTTTCAGAAAAAAAGTATAAATATTTACAGAGGCATATAGTTGTATATTAGTTTGTTTCCCTGCTTCATCAGTTGTGAAGGGGGGTGGGGAAAGGAGGGTGAAAGTCCTGTTTTAACTGAGGGAAAACAAGTTAAGCAAGCCTTGTTCTCCCTTTCTGAACATGCACGTGTAACTTACCACAGTTTAAAAAGGAGTGGTTTTGTAGATGCTGTTTGTTAATATTACCTGCCTAGACTCTTGGCTTGTTTAATTCTATTCAAAATAAGCAGTAATTTTTAAATGGACATGAAACCATTTTTATAATTGCAGAATCAACCTACTTTAAGCCTCATCTTGTCCTTAAATTACATTGTCATTCCTATAGAATGAAGAAATAGAAAGATATGTTGCTGAGTATGCCAAGTTGGAAAAGGAGCACTTCCCTTTCTTCCAATACAGGACTGAACTTGATGGAGAATCAGAGATTGTTTTTGCAAGACAAAATGCTGGAGCAATGTTGCTATCAATTTTGCCAACACCAAGACATTTGAAAACAAAGTGTCTATAGATTTCTTTGTCATGTAC
Organism: Merops nubicus; assembly: GCF_000691845.1. Taxonomy (NCBI): domain Eukaryota; kingdom Metazoa; phylum Chordata; class Aves; order Coraciiformes; family Meropidae; genus Merops; species Merops nubicus. The sequence continues at coordinate 14,482 of NW_008591501.1, read as the reverse complement.
TATTTGGCATGAAAAGCAAAACATTAGGGCTGAGACTTTCTCTAGTAAGGACAGTGGAAAGTTTTCATACTGATTTTTATTGAACTTTGGATTTTACTAGTACCATAATATCAGCCCTTTTTAATTTTCCCCTTTCCTTAAGCATATAATGAACAAAAGACTCGTAACTTATATCTGAAGTGGAATTTCCTTTAACACTGTGACTTGAGTCAGATTTACAGTTTAAAATTTGGTAAACTTCTCTACTGCTTAAGTAAAACATAGATTCTTACTTCTCTTTAATATTTTGGTCTTTGAATTGGAAAATAAAAACTCACTAAAGGGAAATGGCAAAAATAATGGAAAACAGAGTAATTTGTAGAATCTTTTGTAAATATAGCTTTTCTGTAGGTAACCCATCTTAAGCAACATTTTGGCTACATGTTTTATTTTCTTTTAACTATTCTGATAGGACGCAGATGACTGAGCAGCAGGTTGTCTTTCATGTACCAAATCCTCACCAAATATCAGTACAGCTACACTCTTATCAATCTTTTATTCGAACAAAAAGAACTTGGAGGTCCCAGCAGATCTAATAAAATTTGTGTTGCCTTCTACCAATGCACACTGATTACAAATCTGGAGGACAGCAAGCTGAAAATTTCCGATGTACAAGTATAAGTAAATATTTTCATTAAGTGTAAATGTACTGTAAGAGTATTAGCAACATGCTTTCTACTTTCCATAGATGTTTTGTGGCCTGCTTAATATTTGTAAATAGCAGCTGTGACCCTGATATACTCGGTGCTATTGTGCTTGCTGTATGAGTGGGGGGAGAAAAAAGATACTTCAGAATAAGATATTCTGTTTAAGACACATTTGGACAGTCCAGGGGGTAAATCTGCCTGGGAAAATGGGATTTAAGTGTCTAGAAAACAAGATTAGTCTTTTCCATTTGATCTTTGGTGAAATCATGTTGAACTGAGATGGTTTTGAGTTGACAGCTCCTAGTGAATTCACTTTTCCTTCATGTAACTGAATTGGAGAGCAGAGGCCACAGGCCCTACTGCCCTTTTATTGTATTATAGCTCTGTTGAGTCAATTCTCATGCAAGAACTTGTGTTGTGTATATTAAGTAGCTAAGGCTTCACTAATGGTATTTGACATTATAATAGATTTCCATCTGAAATTATAGAGAAAGATTAGATGGATTCAGATCTCTGTAATTAATAGGATGTTACTTCACACATTTTTTTTTTCTTCTTTGAAGTAAGAATACATAATGTAATATGTATAATATAATATGTAATATGTTATAATGTAATTATAATCTTTGCAACTTCCTAGAGTTGCTACCTTAAGTAGGTGTCAAAAAAAAAAAACGTAATTAACAACTATTTCTTGGTTTAATACAGATCAAGCATAAACTTCTGTAGTTAATGCAAAAAGAAAGCTATGTGCTACTTCTTACTTAATTATGTAATGATGGTCACATAAATGGTATCATTTAAAAAAAAAATAATACTGCCACAACTGTGAAATTTGTATGGCAGCCCAGCTAAATTCAGGAGAAAAATTCTTTTGTGGAATTATTATTTATTCATAATTGTGTAGGAGACAAGCAGAGTTCTGAATAGAAATTAAAACTACACTGCCTCTGAAGAATAGATCGTTCACATGTGGAAGTTGTATCTCCACTGGCACTCTCTATTTTGCTATTAATTCAATTGAGCAATCTGCTTTTATTGTATAAGAAAGTTAGGGAGGATGAGTATAGAATCTCCTCATCCACACGTAGACATTTACTGTTTGCAATGAGAGTGCATATAGAGGTATTGCACAGAATTTTCTAAGCTGAGTCTCAAATGTGAGACAAACCAGGATTTTCATTCAGCAAAACTCAACTTAGTGCTTGTCAGAATACCTGTCACTCCTGAAAATCAGACTGCTTCTATAAAATAATTGATACTTAGCTATGAATAAAACAATACCTGGAACACAGTTGTCTTGTTTCCATTTATTTAATTCTTGTGAGATACACAAAGGAAAAGTGGCGCTGTTTAAATTATAGCAAAAAATTTGATTCCAACAGAAGGAAAGGATCAACTTGTAGGGACTCTTCATATCTGGTTTGCTGAAAAAATGTCCTGTAATACATGCAGTGTAAGGACTATCATAGTGCAGTGTGAGTAAGGAAGCCCTGCACGCTTCTCCACTAGTTTGAAATTCTGAGATTCTAACTGAAAACACCATTCCCTAGTAGTCTTCAAGAAGCTGATCTGGACATATAATCTGTCATGTATAACTGGACCAGGATCAACGATGGTCAGAGATATGGTTCTGTATCTAA
>NW_008591501.1:7492-12120 GCF_000691845.1 Merops nubicus | reverse complement strand
CACTCTGGCTCAAGTATCTGTATTTCCAAATTGGAAGACTTTATATTTGTGAGTAAACTCTTTTCTGTTTATCATCTCCTCAAGCAGTACTGTGGTTATTTCAGTAAGCAAACTATAGGTTAGCAACTCCCAGCTGGGGAATTTTGGCTTGTTGTTGTGTTTTGTTTTGTTGGTGTTTTTTGTTTGTTTTCGCAGAAGCTTTTCTTAATTTTTTCCTTTTTTCTTGGGGGCAGAATAGTATTCTAAATCTTGTCTGAAAGAGGAAAACCAAAGCGATGTTAGATTTTAATGCTTAATATTAGCTATGTTGTTCATCCATGATATCATGTAACAGGGTTTGTGTGAGATTTTGTTAAATGCATTTTTACCTGCAAGAAAATCCAACTTGCAAAACACCCTTCTGCCCACTTCTTTGGCTGGCATGTATTTTGTGTATGCTATGTGACATACATACCAATTCCAGGAGTTAAAATACTCTATAAATCATAGTACTTCTATAGAAATTTCTTTCAATTAATCAAGTTCTTTATTATCATACAGAGCATAGAATGGAAGTTTACCATGTTAGATGAAAATCCTTGTAAGTTATGATTACCAGAACTACATATTGTAAAGTCTTGTAGCTGCAGGGAAAGAAAAACTGCATGCTCTGTCTTATGGGGAAAAAAAAGAGAACCTATAAATATGGCTTTTTCTTCCTTGATAAAACTGTCACCTTCATTTATTGAGCAGTATCTGCTTGCTTTGCTTTCCAGAATATTTTGAATACATTGTTCCTGAAAAGCTAAAGGAGCCATGAAAGAGCCAGCTGGACTTATTTATTACACTTTAATCGCATCACATAGCGGTTAGCAAGTTTCTCTCACAACGAATTCTTTTTATGAGAAAGGTTCTTTAACTGGAAAGAGCCAAAATGGCTTGTAATTTTCAGAGTTTATAAGACTGGCAGCAAAATAAGTGGAAGGAGGTGTTGCCTGGGTTTTTTTGGTATATGTAAAATGAGAACCTTTTGATATGTAGTCTTTGGATGGGAAAAATACCCCAACAACCACCAAAAATACCCTATGCCTCCCCCCTTCCCCCTGAAGGGGGTAGAAAAGAGGGGGGGGGGGGGAAAGCAAACAAACCCACAACCATGGGCCTCAGCATGAGGTTTGGAAGAATTTTCTGGGTATCTTTACACTCATAGAAGTCTACAGCATGAACTTCCTTGAGAGGAACTACTAAGTCTGTATCCACCCTTCTTGACACAATGATCCCAGAATTTGACTATTAGGGATTTTAAGATCAAATTGTTACTCTAGTAGCAATAAACTAATTATTCCAGTGTTTATTTAAAATGATTGCATACTCATCAAATGATAAATAACCTTTCTTTTCTGACCTGGAATCTATTTTTTATCTGTTTCTTGTCCAACTTCAACTTTTTAAGCTTTTTCAACCCTGCTTGCATCTAAAATGTGTTTATCTTCATTTAATCAGTAGCCTGCTTTCTCACTTTATTAGAGCACCCAGCATTCTTTATGGAATGTTTAACAGCAAGACTGTATCCCAGAGTTCAGTCAGAATTTCAGATCATCTAGCAATACGCTGTTTCTATTCTGCTGGATTTTGATAGTCCAAATGTCTTTGGTGGGAAACTTGTCTTGGGTAGAAATCGCTGTACTTTGATAGAAACCATTCCATGGGAAAGGTCCATTTTAAATCCTTAATGCTCTTAATCTGAGCATCAGGGTTTTTTATATTGGAACTACACAATGCTGTGGCAAAGCAACTACAGAAACCACTTCTTGCTTCTGGTAGCTTTTTTAGGCTAAATGACGTCCTAGTATTCACTTTAGATATTCATTTACTATATTAGCACATGCTAGACTTTGGGTTTCTTTCCACCTCTCAGTTCTATGTACAGAAATAATGCATAAAATCCTGGCTCTGTAAAATAATCTTGATTGATCTAGGACTTGACTCTGCTTTCTCCTTCATGGACAATTGGGCAGAACTCTCCCACTAATGAAGCAAGGAGAGGACTACACTTACCAAATGGCCAAACTGTCCCTGTTCTGTTTATTTTCTTCCCATGCAGCTGAGCTCATGGGCTTTGAGAGGCTGCCTTTGACTGTGTCTATAAAACAGACAGAAGTAAGGTAACAGCAGAAAACAGGAAATGTGGAGAAAAAGAGGACTACTGCAGATACAGATAGGGAAAAATAAACTTCAGAGTATCCCTTCTGTGCATGACTTGGGCCCCCATATGGATACTGTCCTTAACTATATCAGCTCCAACTATGGATAAATCAGTGAAAGGGCAGTAAGGTGGAAAAGGACTTTGAAATATATATTTGACAGTCAATGTAATTTTGCTCTCTTGATGTAATTTTTGTCTAGATAAATTTGTTTTCATCTGTGTCATATAGAGAGGAAAACCTTTCTATAATAAAAAGTAATGGGTTTTAATTAGAAAAAAATCTTTCACTGCTGTAAATAATATGTTATTCTCAGTCTCTGTAATGACTGATTATGAAAAATGCTCCAAATTAGTTTCTGAGTTTCTCAGAATTAGCAAAAATAGCTCTGTTACCACAAGCTGTTTCAAATACAGTTTGGAAGTATTAGAAATATTTTTTTTCAAATTGCAAAACTAAGATAACAGGTAGCAGCAGATCTTAGGGAAATTCACTAACCATCTTCCAACGTGAAGTTAGCTTCCCTTTATAACTTTTTAGACTAATTTCAGCCAATTGCAATGTAATTTTTTTTTCACTCACCAATTTGACAGTTCTCTAGTAAAGCTGTCATAGTTTAGACCCAGATGTAACTGGGCACCATGTGGCCACTTGCTTACCCCCCACCCCTGGAATGGGAATGACAAAAGGGAGGAAAAAAATACAAACCCCTGTGGCTTGAAATACAGAGAATTTAATACAACACAAAAGGCACAATAAACAACAGTAATGAAACAATATACAAAGCAAGTGACACAAAGACAGACCACATTAGCTCTGAAAGGTACCAGTAATGCAACCCTGGGCCACCTGACCCTTGGCACTTATGGGCATGATGCCAGCATGGTATCAAACATAGGCCAGTTTGGTTGCTCGTAGCTCCCTCTGAATCTCTTGTGAAAATTAGCCTTATGTTACCCAAAGCAGGGGAAAAACCTACTGACACATCTAAAAATCTATCACACTTTTCAGGTTTTCCCCAACAGAGAGCTAAACAGCCTAAAGAAGACACAAATCTAAAATGAAAGCATTACGACAACCCGTCCTCTTCTTATTTTATCGCACGCCACTATTACCTTTGTTCCATTTTGATAGTCAAATTGCCACGTTAGAGATTAATTCCATGGAATAATTACTACCCTCATTTAAATTCCTGGCCCTCTTTCCTCCTATGTTTCTTGGGCATCCCTTTAGAGTGTTAGGGATCCCCAGGGACATTTTCCAATGTAGATTCTTGGCGTGAGGCTTCTTTGCTGTAGCATTGGAGATCTCAAAGTTAGCAAATAGTCTCCCCCTATTACCAATAGAGAGAAACCATTTTAGTGCACGTCTCAAAGTAAGTTCTGAAGGAACAGGAATGGGTTTTCCTTTGGAAAGGGACTATCACTTTTCATTGACTGTAATGGGTAACCATATATTTGGCTTTAGACTAGGACCTCCATTCTGAAATGACAAAAGGGAGGTGAGATCCTCTTCTATGTTTTACTCCTTCTGGGTGCAGTTAGTTTTGCTGAATATCTGCCCACACATGACTACTAATGAGAACAATTGTAATTCTCATTTTAAATTTCACATTCTTTGGCCCCATGTGAGCCAGTGAATGCTGGCATGATGCAAGAATATCACGGCAACAGTGCCCTTGAGGCATCCTGGCAGTGGCATGAATTTGGGATTTCTGTGTATTGTGGAGGCTGGAACAAATACAATTGAACTGATGAACTGAAGAAAAGGTCAAACAAGCAGAAGCTTTTTTTTTTTAATCTTTGCATGGTAATAATCGGTAGAAATAGCCTGTAAACTTCTGTTTTTAGGATAAACTATCTTTTAAACGAGAAAAAAAAAAGCAGTTAAATGTGCTTTAAAATGTCAAAGTGACAGCTCTGTTTTCTTAAAATACAATTATTTGGCTTTGCATCTTAGGAGGGGAAAAAAAGCAGTTTGCCTATAAGGTCAAGTGTTCAAGCCAACCTGAAAGAATGGATAGTGTTATAATTACTTCCACTGTTGTGCAAACGTGAAGCTGACTGATGAAATGAGCCTTCTTAATTATGAGCTTTGATATTGTATATTTAGGGTAAGCTTTTGAAAAATCACAGAGTTTAGTCCCAGCTCTTTTTGACCTTGAATGAGAGTAAATTGAACTCAAAAAGTTGTTTTGTTCCTACTGGCACTCAGCATTATTATTTAACAAGGCATCTGCTACACAGTTTAGTTAAACAATAGGTCACACAATAAATATGCAGAAAACCCCTTGAAACTACTGTATTGTAATGTTTAGACTTTGAACTTGTGTTTGAAAAAAAAAAAATATGCTTTTTCTGCATAGTTTTAAAACTCAAATGATTTTTCAAGACCACCTATGAATATTAACAGCCCTGCTGTAAGTGTCATTACACGAACTCTTTC
>NW_008591501.1:1813-7432 GCF_000691845.1 Merops nubicus | reverse complement strand
AGAGAAAAAGAGTCTTACTTTTTTTTCGGATAGGTTGTAGACATACTTGGATAAGAGCACAAAAAGGAAAATTCATATATAAAAATTAGACATTATTTGAAAGAAGCCTATTACCCATTTGAGAGAAAAAGAGTCTTACTTTTTTTTCAGATAGATTGTAGACATACTTGAATAAGAGCATAAAAAGGAAAATTCATATATAAAAATCAGATATTATTTGAAAGAAGCCTATTAAAAATGTAAAATGATATAATTACAATTAGTACTTATTCCTGCTTCCCTCTGGCTGCTTTGAAGATTTCGGCGTGAAACCGTAGCCTATAAACATTAGCCTATCAGGTGAATATAACATTGAATTCAGGACTGTGTGGAAACAAATATCCCTTTGGACTATTTTAATTTTTATGTAATTTTACCACCTTGAATAGTAGAACTCCAAAGCTGAACCATTGAATATGTATTTTCATTATAAAAGATGAATTAGAGATTTACTTACTAGGAGTTACCCAAGAGCAAGAAGTGTGCGGTCCAGCTGTCTGCTATCTGCAATGCCTTGTAAGCATAAAAACGCTTTTAAAACTATAGTATAGCTCATATTGTCTCTCTTGTGGCTGTTTTTGTAGCAGGCAGCAGCAGCACCATGCAGTTTGGGTTCACTGAATTTCACCAGGTTCTCCAACAGTCTGAGCTCCTCTGTAGCTCTGCAGCTAGGGCAGCTCAGCACCTGAGCACACCACAGCCCTTCCCTGGTACAGGGGCTGCTCCTGACTCATCCCATTTCAAGGGAACAGAAAAATAAGACCAAAGTTGGACTTGATGTTAAACGTCTCTTTCAGCCTAAAGGATTCTATGATTTTAAATACAACCAGGACTTTTCTCTATCCTGCTTAGGGGCAATAGGTGTGACGGACTAGAATACAATCGTGACTAACCTGCTGGGGTTACCAGAGACAAAAACCAAACTCTGGCTCAAAAAAAAAAGTGATGAGAAAACTTTTTGAATACTCGAAATTTTAAAGCAGAAGAGGTAATCAAAGGTGATTTCTGTGCATCTCTAAAAATTATTTATTTTAATGTAATGGCCCATATTTTGGAACCTATTATGTTTTTTAAAAAAATAATAGCTGCACGTTTTAGCTTTTTCTGTTTCTTAAAAAAAACAAAAAAAAAAAAAAAACAAAACAAACAAACAAAAAAAAACCAAAACCCAAAACAAAACAAAACAAAACAACCAAAAAAAATATGCTTGTCAGTCTTCATCCTCCTCCTCTATCCAGATCAGCTGGTTATCCTGGGAAGATGCCATCACTGCAGGCAGTCTTATTAAGAAGTTGGGGTTGGTTTTACTTTTGGATATACTCAGGCTTATATTCATTATAAATAGAGAAGATTAGGTTGAGTTCCACAGCTGGAACCTGCTACTGAAAATGCTCTGTTGCTCTGCCCTTTGCACTTAAGAGTTTTATGCTGGGACAGATTAGCTGAAGTGTCCCTGTGGAGTATAGCTGTAGGTTTGTGACGGGATAGGAATTTAAAAAATAGATTAGGCTCAGCATGCTACCCGCTTTTTAGATCAGTAATAGCTGCTTAGATTCAAGTAACAAAGAGATAAGCAACCAGAAGGATGATGGATGTGCTGTACTGAAGGCTGCTTTGCCCAGAGATGATCTGGTTCCATGCTGCATGCATCAACTGCTAGCCTAGCCTGAAGTGTTGAAAGTGAAGAGTCTGGCCAAACGGGCGGTGCTGAAAGGAAGAAACAGTCAAGAACTGGTTGAAGAATGTCTCTTATTACATAAATTCATTAATGATAAGGGGGCAAATTAGCATGGTCTTCGTTGTATCACGGGAAACTAGGATTTGTCTCACCCAGTGTTGAGTGCTTAGAAAAATGAAATTTCCTGGCCAGATGGTGAAGGAAGGAATTGCTTGTGGCCTCTGATGTGATCTGCATATCAATGCACCTTTGTTCTTTAATTCTTTGTCATTGACTATTTTTTTTTTTTTTAAGCTGCTTTTGGAAAATGAAAAGGTTAGGGATTGAATTTTGAATTCTGACAGATGGTGGCTCCTCATCCTTCTGTTTTTGTGCCAAGGATGTATCCTTAGGTCTGACAGCAACAATAACACTCTTGATCCAGCACAAAGCACACAACTTTTTGAAGGGAACATGTTATGAATTGATCAAGCAACTGTTTAGCAGAGAACAAAACCTTCTTAGTAACAAAGTTAAGTATGGTGCCAATTCAAACTACTAGTAATGGTAACTTCCTGACCAGAAATTAGTATGTAGGTTTCTTGCTTTGCTTTGTCTTATCATTTGTTGAAAAAAAACCCAACCAAGAAAACCCAAACTTTGATGCTTTACTGTTTTTCTGTGATATGTATTTAAAAACAAAATAAAAAAATATATACACATGGGTTGGTTTTGGTTTAGTTCTTTTTAAGACAGAATATTTAAATCTAGTTTCAGTGGTGATGGCAATAGCACTCCTTATTCACTTCATTGTAGATCATACTGTTTTACAGATTGCATTTCCTTCCAGCCCTATATGTTGGACTGACTTCTGAGGCAATAATGATGTGTAAAACTAAGTATTTTTGTTATGATGAAGTATACCTGGTCTGAACATGAAGCTAAAAGACAACAGTAAATTTACTTCGTGGTTTGGACCTGAATCAATGAGAAACTGAGTTTCACTAAAAATATAAGCAATGTCTCATTGGTTCAGACAAACCATGCATCCAGAGTGTCTATCTAGTTATCTGTCTCCAATAGTTGCAATTGAACATGCTATTTAGGGAGAGCACACAGAACTGTCTGCTTCTGCAGTCCATTTCCTTCACACTTTTCCAGCATCTGCATTAGGTATGCAAGGTTGTATTCCTCTCTTCCTACCTTAATTTGCCTGATCCATTTTTAAACCCCACAGTTTTCTGCTGTGAGTTGTCTGTCTGCTGTCTCCAGCTTCTCCTAACAACAAATTCGAAAAGTTCACTACTTTTTTTTATCAAGGTAAAAAAGCAAAAACCAATACAAGCCAAAGTCCTACCCAAACCACAAACCTCTCTTTTATAATTTTTAAACTAATCTCCAATTATTCTCAACTATGTGAAAAATTAAGATGGGCCTAAGCAAGGATTGTAGAACTGAATGTCCCCACACCTTGGCATATTTGGTTTGCAAATCAATAAGATAGGCTGACACAAACCCTGCTGTCTGGAACAGCATCTCAGGAGGGAAGTTCTAACCTTCTGCTAAACCTTGCAGGAGGTCACTAAATGTTTTTGCTCACCACAAGGAATCATGGGCAGCAATACATAGGTGAAATAATCTTTACCTTTTTACGTTTACAGATAAGATCTAACTAGCAAGGACAGCACAGACAGGTAGGCTTAAAATTTCAAAGAATTTTGATAAAGTGAAGAAATTAATAGGAAAAAAAAAAAAGGAGATAATGGACACCGTTCTGTTGAGAGATCTACAACTGCAGGAAATGGTACATCTGGCTGGATAGAAAATCCTCAAAAAATACTCAGGAGTTACAGATGATTGCAAGCTGAATACCATATGGTAATACGCTTTCAGAAGAATGGTTTGGGCTGTTTTGGGCTGCACAAGACAAGTCAGTTTTGAATTTCAGTATTGGACATGATTTTTCAAAGAATCCTATGATGAGCTAAAGATTAGTTGAATGACAGTTAAAAGGATAAGCAGAACTTTACAAAATAAAAGTCTACACAGAAATTTTGGAATAACTGATCTCAGCTTAAACCGAGATAATTAAGGATGGAAGTATAAGTGTTGAAATATGTAAAAGGTTATTTTTATATAGCAGAAAATTTATACAGTGTTTTCTTTTCTAAGGTAAATTAAAGGAAAATAAGGATCATAATCAGCAACAATATATTACATTATTCTGAGCTGGGAAATTAATTTTTCTCAACACTGTTTGACAATCCTTTTCAGGATTTAATACTTTAAGAATTTGCATTTGAAGAGTTGAGCATATTCTAAATTTACAGATTAGCCAAAATATTGAACAGAATATTTGAAGCAGGGAAGAAAACAGTGTGTGTGTAGAATGTAGCAGAATGAGTGGCAAAGAGATATACAGGAACAAAGTTAGTGGAAACTGCATCCCTTTGTAGAAATAATTATTTTTGCCATTGTTTTAGCAGTTACACAGAAATGTCTCTTGAATTGATTTAGGATTGTTTTGTCCTGTTACATCCCGAAATTTTGTAAGTATTATTGGGGGGGAAAAAAAGATTCTGAATACATTCTTTATCTCACAGATTTTCACTTGGAAGACTACCACAGGTATGTAACATGATAAGCATTTGCACGTGTCCTGGTTATGTGCTGTTATGTCCTAATATTTTTTGTTGAATCTGAATTTGTTTATATAGTGACATGGTTATACACAGTTTAGACTGTGAACAGCTTTCAGTTAAGAGGCAGCATAAATTTACAACCAGTAATTTCAATTTTTTATAGTCAGAGATTATAACAATGAACATTACTACATGGGGACATTAATTAGTTTACAGGCTATTAAATCAATCTTCTCTGCATGCCTAGTTTTGTGGGAGACCTTACATCACAAGAGGAAAGAAAAACTATGGTAAAGAGAAAGATTCTAAAGATAGACAGCTGGATAAAATGTATGCTAGGGCTTTCCCCATTCTAAATTTAGGTAGGGCAGCTTTAGAGATATGTAATTTGCTTTGGGTAATTCACATTTCTTGAGATGCTGCTGTCCACTTTTGCAGGATATTAACCCCTTATACAGCAAGGGTTATAAGGGTTTTATGCTATTGCACTCATGCAGTCTGTAGCACAGAGAAATTCTAATGTCAGATGTCAATAGTCTTGATTCACTGAATTCAAGGTATTCATCCTGGCAATATTTTCAGAGAAAGTAAGTGGATAGTGCTACATTTCAGGATCCCTAGCTGGAGCTTTGGCATATAACTGTTTCCCACGGGTTAAGTTTTACAGTGAAGACAGCTGATCAAAGTCAAGGAAAACATTTCAGTTGCTTTCAGCAATCTACAAGCCACCATGCTTAAATCTTTTTCTAGGATCATTTAAGAAAACACTAAATGAGGACCTGTAAAAAGATAATAATAAAAAAAATAATTAAAAAAAAAATTTTTTTTTAATCTGCTTGTGAGGAATAAAGAAGGACATTAAGTACATAATCAGCAAAACTACAGTATTCCTAAATGTGTCTGCTAAATTATATATGTTTCATATAGAGAATAAGGTTTGAGGAGAGAAGTGGACTATAGCCTGAAATCCACTGCACAATCCTTTTTTGGTAGCCAAGTCTTGTCTTCTGTAGAACTGTTTACTACAAATGGATAAGGGATATGATAAGAAATGAGTAATAAAACTTTGGATTGAAAGATTGAATTGGCAGCAAATTCGTTAGTGGGTAGCTGTGCTAGTAGTTTGGCACTGAAATGCCTCTAATTTTTCTTTTCCCCCTATACATATCAGGGTCATTTTACACTATTTATGTAGGAGTTTGATATTTAAGACACTGATCAATAAACTGCAGGCTGATTTCCACTTAATTTGAAGACAAGAGGAGTAATATTAGGTGCTAG
>NW_008591501.1:0-1782 GCF_000691845.1 Merops nubicus | reverse complement strand
TTTGTAAATCAGTAAACCTTTAAAATAGCCTTCTTTTACAGGATGGAAAGAAACACAGTCTGAATTGAGGAAAAACTGCGTCCCACAGCCCAAGGAATATTTATTTGTAAACGGAAGATATATATAAAGCGTAATAGATTCCAATCACTTTAATTTATAAACCTTATGATCAGACACTGACTTGAGCCACTAAGACTATGATTACTAGTTTTCAGTTATGACACCTTCAACTTGCTATACCAAGCAGTTGGTGGAAATGCTCTCTTGCATAAAAGCCTTTGATCCCATGATGGACATTCTGTGAATTTGGGGGGTGAAGGGACAGAATGAAAATGTTGGGGAATTAGGGAAATAAATAATGAAGCCAGTTGATATTATCATGGCACAGCAGGAACAGTATGTTCCGTCCTGGTTTGTGATTTAGTTATGGGGAAGCACTCTTTGCATGGCACTCGGTTACTGAAATAATAATATTATCTGTGCATGATTTGCCAGGTGGGTTTTATTAACATGCTGAAAAAGAATTTGCTTTCTACACCACTCTGTGATGTTTCTGAGAAATTTTAAACATATTTCAACCCAAATCAGTAATGTTCTATTTCTATTTAGATGGGTTTTCCATCCTGAAGTATGTTCTCTTTAGGCTTTAATCCGATGCTTTGATCTGGAGCACCGTAAGGGTCCACAGAAGAACAATAGGCTTCTTAATTTAGGTACACTATTTTATAGCTTCATAGCTGTTCTGCTTAACTTCTTCCACTGTCTTTGCTTCATTGCTTTACTGTGTTGTGAAGACATTGAAAATTGTTAGTGCTGTAATAACTTTATAGTACCCGTAAAAACTTTTAAAACGTAGCTCTATTTAAACTTTAGATTTCATTCTGATTGCAAATCAAGTGATCACTTCCTAGCACCAAAATAATTTGTGTAGCAGCAAGCTGAAATCCCATCTTGAAAATTATAAGTAATAAATCAAAAGGAAAAGGAGGTACCTAAAGGACTGCTAGAAACACCCCCCCCGAATGCTGTTCCCTGGATGGTTACATGATAGGATTCCCAAAGAATAAGAGCAGTGTCATGTGAGCAGATTGCCAGCATCCAGCCAAGGCAGTCAGGGATCCACTCCCACAGTTTGTTCCCATACAATTTTGTTACCAAAAGATACGTATCAAAGCGATGCAGAGCAATCGTCCGATTGTAAAATACTGAAGTTGCAAATACTTGTCAAATATTTGCAGAAGGTTCAATAATGCTGTTGACATCGAGCAAAAACAATAGTACAGGGAATAGAAGTTTCCTTCTGCATGGCTGAGATCTGAGCAGGCTGCAGTGTTACTTTGATAGTAATGTACAGTCTGTTTTAGTTTTACTGTTAGACTTTTTTAAAAACAAAACAAAACAACCCAAAAAAACCCACAACCCAACCTGCCTTTGAATCCCGGTAACTGGAACACGGTATCTATGCTCTGTTTTATTTAGGTCATTGTCATTGATAGGATGTCAATTGATAGCAAGGTGACATAAAAATAAGGTATCCTTTGGATTATTCAGTTTCTAACACGGCAAAATCTTTTTCCCTCCGGTCAAAATAAGTGTTGTACTTTCTCACGTAAAGCTGCCAACGCTACTCAACAAGTAACTGATTAGGATTAACAGAAACTTTCCCGCGTGGTTCCCCCACGTGCGTTTCCCCCGCTGGTTTCAGAGCCGAACGGAGCCCGCCGGACCCCTCGCTTTCCCCTGGAGGCTGGGACCGACAGGGTGCCTCACCTTTGCGGAGCC
>NW_008591500.1:16817-43615 GCF_000691845.1 Merops nubicus | reverse complement strand
CAGCCCCTGTAACCATGACAGGCTGACACAGCCCATGAGCTACCCACATATAAAAGCAGCAGCAGAGCTGAGCACAGGTTGCTTTCCTGTAAAGTTGCCTGGTGAGACAGTCAATGACCAAAGCACTCACTGTAGCTGCTATAGACTTTGGCTTCTTTGACTTGGGAAGCACAGGAAAGTCAAGGGGGAGGGAGTTATTTCATAGCAATGCCTGCAAAGAGTGTGATTCATTTATTTGCTCTTCTGTGAACACCCTAGCTGGATGACTAAGGCAGATCTACAGACTGATGACCCAGAAACAGTAGAGATAAATTCCTCATGAAGAGGAAAGAAAAAAAAAAATTAAAGCCATATACAGACTATTATTTTCGCAAGTTCAGTGGTTGGCCTCACAGCCTGAGCCCTAGCCAGCCCCAAGAATATAGCACAGTCTTGTTCAGGGGCTTTTTTTCTATCACTTCCCCCTCTCAGGGTGAGGTAACAGTTTAGCTGCACCTGTGACTTCTTAAATTAGTAGTACCTAAGCCCACCATAACTTCTGAATCTCTCAAATGTGTGGTCAGGGTGGCCTGTTTCTTCTCCTGATTCAGGCTCAAGCTGCTGAGGTGGGGACTGCTGGTTTTATTGCACCTTTTCTTTCCCTCAGGTAAGATGTTTGCGCTGGCAGAGGGGTGAAAAGAAAAAGGAAAAAAGTGTTAGGTGGAGTAAGTCTGCTCTGGTAGCTTGGGCTGCTCAGCTCTTACCGGGGAGGCAGGAACCTGCCTCCTTCCTGATCAGAGCATGAGTCTGCAAGGTGGGATGCTGCAGTGATAGCTGAGGAATTAAAAAAGACTGGGTGAGTGTAGGAGAAAAAGTGCTTCTTGGTTTTGCTTCAGGTGTACTTATAAGAAATCTTTCTGTGAACAGAAGGTGTCAAGCTACAAAGTGAAGTGAGTGTGAAAATATTCTGCAAGCTCACTAAACTTTGGCTAATATCAATCTATCAACCTGATGCTAAGCTAACACAAAGGAGTCAAGTATTTTTTCTCTGTTAGACCCCAGTGATCTTCCCTGGGAGGGTGTTTCCATGGTGCAAGTGTTGAGTTTAGGCAGTTGTGCTGCTCTCAGCATGTGGTTCCTTGGTGCCAGTGGAGTGCTACACCTATGGCTGTAGCAGACAAGGTGCTAAAGCCTATTGAAGCTAACGTGCCTCATCCCAGGACCTCCTCATGGAAACGTGACAGGATTCCTGGCCTCTGTCTGTGTGTGCCCATGCGACTCTGCAATCACAAATGCACTCAGCCTCCTGGCTGAAAAGGTAAAAATGTCCCTAATTTCTGGACTTCCTCTTGGAGCACTAGAGCTACTTTTAAAAAAAGGTGGTTTTTATTGAACGCAACTTGAAAGTATTAAGCCATGAGCAGCATGTGACACCAACACCAGAGGAATCACATTTGACTCCCTGGTCACATAATCCTCTGTGTAGCAAGCATGGCGAGGTGGGAAAGTTCTCCACTTCCCATCACATTCCTATCCAGCTAGCTAGGTGCTATCTGACACAGAGGTGTTATGTACTGGCTATTGTACAAGACATTCAGTTCAAACCCCAACGCCCATGTTTGGCTGAGCCATGAATTCCAGTCACCCTGCATGGTTAAGACCTTGTATCTTGATCCATCTTATGTTCTTTGATTTCTTTGAGTATTTTGTCATTCCTGTACCACAACAGAGGCTGTAAATGTAGAGGTTAATGCATCTCCCTTATTATATGGTTTGCAATAGTCCAATATTACTCCTCTGTCTACCACTGTAAACAGGCCAGTCTCCATAACCCATCAGATGGCTTCCTCTGCTCCCCTGTCACCAGATTTACCCTTTCCAGTCTTGACTGTGCCAGAGACAGTATTTTGTAGGGATCATCAGACCTTTATTGCACACAAAGTTCATAATACTTTACGGGGTCAAAATGCCTGAAAAGCATATGATGCTGTTTCTTGTTTTCTCTCAATTACTTTTGGTTTTTAATTCTCATGGTCTAGTTCAGCATATTCAGCATATTCACATTTCCATCATAAAGGCCACAGGAAACATAACTTCACCCCCAATGTTCTTTTTAAATGCTGAGTTTTACCAAATGCTTAGGTGAGTGATGTTTCCCTGGAGGTCAGCCATGTCAAGGCCTCTTTCTTTAGTGGATGGGAGGAAACCAGAAAAACGGGGATAAGTGTCCAAGTAATCTTTGCAAGGAGTGACAAGGTGTGAGAGGATTCTCACTCAGTAGTCAGGTTTGATTGCATTAGTTGTTCAGGTATGCAGCAAAATGGAACCTGGGAGAGAGCAGAGAGCCTGGGTTGATGTGTTGAGCTGCAAAGAGGTCAAAGGAATAAGGTTTGGAGGAGGCAGAGATAATCATACAGGGCCAGTCACTAATGTCTGTGGATTGCTGGAGCAATTGAGTGAGAGGGAGGTACAAATCAATGTCTTAATTCATTTGGATATGTAGTATCTCTGTGCAGTCTGCTGCGGTAAATGTTTGCTTAAGTGATGCTATGGGGGTTGCTCTTACTGTAGTAATAAATATTAGAAATGCAGTGAAATTCATGTTTACATGTATTGTAATGGAAGTGGTATTTGCGTCATCCTTTCCAACACTGGGAATCTTTTCTGGTAATATGACTGGTGCTGTGTCCAAAACAAACTGTAGGGAGAGCAATGCACATAGTGCAAGAAAGAGCCATTTCACATGTGAGGAGCTCTGTGTGTTGCACTGGAGTTGGAAGCTGAGACATGGTGGTGTGAGGAGCAAAGCAGTTTTCATAAAAGATCACAAAGACAAAATAGCCTTTGCAAGATTTTCCCAGGGTCTGCCCTGACCTGTGAGGACAAAATTGGTTAGGCTAATTATGGGGATAGGAAATGTAGGATGAGTTTCCTTGCACTGAGGATAGGGGTTCTCTGTCTTGTGCATCTATACAGACATAACCTTGAGTCAGTAGAGTTCCTGCTGATTTGTATGTGCTGAAACGTTAGGAAGATCCTATCATTTGCATGGCCTTTTCCTTGTTACACATGAGGTTGCTCTGAGATGTGTTCTAGGTCATCATGAGCTCTCATTTAACTTGTAATCAAGGGCACATTTGTCCTGCTGGAGGATTTTTCCCTTTGCTGTGTTCAATGACCTTGGACTGACCTGAGGCCTCCATCCAAGTAGCTTTGCAGGTAGCTCTGTAGAGAGCTGAGCAGCTTCACCATTGGGTGGAGCTCCTCTGAGTGCACGTGTACGTGTTTACACACAACATGCATCCTCTGTCTTTCCAACTGCTTCTTTCCCTCCTCTTTTTCCATTTGGTTCTGCTTTGCATTTTATTTGCAATGTGTTGTCATGTTGTGAGCATTGCTTATACATGTTGACTTAAGGTTCCCTGAGGAGTCTGTCTGGCATTGAAAAATTAAAATTAACTTTTTTGTTTTTTACACTCTCAAAGCCCTTTATTATAAGCTAGGATTTTTGCTTGAGGGTAGCAGGATGTTGGAAATATGGCACTGCTGAGAATCAGTTAGTATAAAAACTGCACTAGTACCCAACTGTGTGCCGATTACCCCACCCCTAAAGGAAAATGTGTTTGTAGTTTAGGTCACAACTGAAATAAGCACGTTGAATCTCATTCTAATGTCACTCTCCTACAGACTTTCTTTTTCACCTCAGTGCTTTCCTCTAGATGCGTTAATTGTATCCTGGTTTTAGCCAGGCAAATGTCTAGAAACCACAGTTCACTCCCTTCCTCTCCCCCAGAAAACAAGGGAATTGTCCTGCAAATACCAAACTAATTTATTTCCAAGTGTTTCAGTTGGGTGGATGGCAACAAGAGGACATTCCTACTAACAGCAAGGAAAGTGGTATCTCGTCTTAAATCATCTACATATTTGACTTACTGTTCATGAAGGATCTGAGTTTGTCCTCTCTGCTTGCTGCAGAGATCTGAGAGATGTCTTGCATGTCCCAGGCATGTGATTTCTTTTCTTCTAACAGCCTCTACAACACTGGCTTTGATTCCACGCTTAAATGATTCACATACTAAATTGAAGAATCTACTGTGATTCTGGTTATGAGGTGATCTTAATTAGTTATGGAAAACAGCAGCCTCTCTGCTGTTGAACTCCTTTGGACAACCCAAGGATATGGTAATGGTTAAATACCCTGCCAGTCTGGAGGTAAGCAGTTTTTGAGGCTTGTTGGATTCAAGAAAGTAACAAGTGAGGAATTCTCATCAGGTAAGGACCCTGCTGTATGTAACCAAAGGCTTTGTCTTTTGTGCCTTCTGATCCTCTCCTATTGTTTGCAGACTCACTTTCTGTCCTTGGCTATTGTTATACTTCAGCCAGGAGTAGAGAACTCATTTTCACCACAGAGCACCAGCTCTGTGGCACCTAGGCCTTAATGGCAGGCAAGGGATGAAAACTATGGGAGGTACCACCTTTTATTCCTCTGTGTTGGGTTCTGTCTACCCAAAACTGTGTTCTAATTCTTGCTGATGTCTTGGCATGGCCACTCACCTTCTCCTCTACAGGACACGTTAGGCACCCTTATAAATACTCTTGATAGCTTTGTGGTACAGAAATGTGTGATATAAATCCAAAGGGCATGATTTAATGCAAGGCTGTAAAATGTACACAGGGACCATCCTACTTCTTCTCTTACTATTTTCCCTATTCCTCTTGTGGGTACCAGCAAAGCATCAGGGAAAATCAGATGCATGTTCTTTCTGAAACAGAGTCCTATTCCAGATATTTAGCCTCAGAGAAGATGATCTACCTCTTTGTGGGAAAACAAATTCAGCTAACCATGTAGTGCAGGGTAGGGGTAGTGTCAGCATGTTGCACGGTAACTGCCTGACAGAGCTTCCTTGTTGTTTCACCTATTAAATGTGACTGTGCATGTGCCCAAGCAACAGCCCAGCTGCTTCTGCTCCAAAGCCCTGTGCTCTGCCCTGAGCTTGTGTACCAACAGGGTACTCTTCTTCCAACTTCAGGCAAGACTATGCTCTAATGTACAGTTCTGGCAACTGCTTTACTGCTGTGGATGTGAGCATACCACCTGGTTTTCTGGTAACCATACCAGAGCATCTCTTGGGCCACAAGAAAACTCTAAAAAGTGACGTCACTTGTTCTTCTCTTTGCCATAAAGTCACTTGTGCATAGTGGAAGCAAACTTCTTTGGTCTGGATTTGATTTCACTTTGCAACTGCGGGAAGAGTCGCAGACTACTCAGGTTACTTACGGTAAAAGCGAGTAAGTTTCCCCGGTACACATTTGGGTCTATTCTTGTCATGTGTGGTTGCTATCAGAACAGGAGGTGCTGAAGCCCTTTCTGTCCGCATCTGACCCTTCCAGTTGGAGCAGGGCTCTGTGCGGCACTTCAAGCAACGTGTTTAGCACCAGGCACTGAGTTCAGTAAGCCTCTGCAATTTGCCAGACATGAGTGGATCACACGTGGGGCCAGGGTCTGGGGTTTTTCCGTCTCTTTGTGCAGTTGCTGGTGGAATGCGTTTCCCAAGCCCCCAGCTGCAAGCCTGTTTATTTTCCCTCCTCTAGAACTTTTCTTTGTAAGGCAAGATTGAGAACAATGGAGAGCAATGGTCTGAAACTGAACAGAGCAGGGGAAAAACTAGGCTAGACGTCAGTAGCAGTTTCATAACTGATGGAAATGAGTATGGGAGCATTCGCCCCTGGGAAGAAGCTGATTCTTTTTTCATCAGATTCAAATGAGGCAATGCAAAGGAGGAGGAGGATTCTATTAAAATTGGGGGGGATGTAGGGGGGAAGGGATTTGCTGGCATGACTTGGGATGGAGTAAGTCTCACAATCTGTCCTGCTGGTTAACTCAGTACAGATTGAAGACTTGATTATAGGGTATTTCCTGTTAGAAAGGCTTCAGCATATCTTTTTCCTTACTCACATCTACAAGGTCATCTAATTTATTATAACCTCAGGTGCTGCCTAACCTCTGAGGGGGATGTCTGGAAGGAGCATATAGCTGTGAAGGAGCTGGCATGAGAATTTCAGCTAAGCATTAGTTGACATTTGTAGCGTAGAAAACAAGAGCTTTGCCAAACCCAGCCTGAATGTTGGCCGTGGCTGGAGAATTGCACCTGGTCAAGTTACAGTACAAAAATCTGTACAGTGCTACTGTTAAGCAGTTGAGCCCTGATAGCTCTATTTAAGGCTTGTACTTATGAAGCAACCAAAATAACACATTTGGTATGGTGGCAACTGTGCTCCTCTCTAGCACTTGAATTTAGACTTGGATTTTGTTCAGGTTTTTGGCTAGAACCTCAGATGTTCACAAAGGGGAAAAGGAGGTCTGTGATAGTGGTTCTGACCACCCCTAGGAGCAGAGCTCCACCTGACCTAGGGATTGTCCTTAGATCTACACTAGCAGATTTCTAATGTGTCATCTTTCTCCTTGGCTATACCTCCCTGACCTTTTTATTTCCTCCTTTGATTTAAGTCAGTATATAGAATAAAATGGGAATTGCCCTTGGATAACCTCCAGCAAGCAGAGTGCTCCTCTGTTGATGTAGCACTTATAAATCCATTTATAAAGCTATGTGAAGGCCACCTACGGTGAAGGGGCCTGACTTCTCTAGTGATGCCCACTGAGCTCATCCAGTGGTGTGTTGGCACTAGACCCATTTGGGAGCCTTTCCTGCTTCTCATTTCCTGTGAAATGGTCACCCCTGTATCTCTTTGCCTCAGCTCTGATGAGCACTCTGAGCCAAGAAAACTGTCTCCATCCCAGTGTTTTCCTGTTCCAGTTGCTTCAGGGTTAATAAATAGCAACTAAAGCAGCTGCAATAGACTGAAGATTACATATGACCCATTTTCCAATGGCAGTATGTATGTTTTAGTAAATTAAGTACTCTCTACGTATGGTTCAGTTTCTTTTCTAATCTCTCTAGAGTATCCCTTTGTGGCAGAAAGCCATAGTGCTTGGACATGGGAGGGAAGGAAAGTAGTCTTCTGCAGATGTGGGTATAGGCTGACATACCTATAGGCTGCAAAACTTGTTAAGCAAACGAATGTACTGAAAAAGGCATTCATGCTGAAGAAGTTAGTCTTCCTTACTCAGGTGTCCATGCTTCTGCCCCCATGTTTCAGAAAGCTGAGGACAGATTGCAGGAAAGGCCCAGGTTTCAGCCCAGATGCTTCTGCCTGATTCTTACCCTTTCTTAGACCTTCTGTTGTTCTGTGGTCGCAGAGCACACTAGAAAATGGTATTTAACAAAATACAACTTTCTCCTCCTTTAATACTTAGCTTCCCAATTCAGTATTGTCTTGGTTGGGAGTTTATACAAAAGACTAAGAATTGAAGTGAACAGAAATTGCCTTGAGTGAATTATCCATTTATGGAGCAAGAAAGGAATTTAAAGGATTTTTAATCTCATGAGATGAGGGTCTTGCTAGTGCCAGGCCCAGGACGGTTACAGGTTGCATATCCAACACTATGCAATACTATCCTCATATAGAGGATACAGATGGATTTTGGAGAGTTATTCACTCTGTTTCACCAATGTCCTCAGCTGAGATATGGGGATGTGAATGTGCTTATAATACTTCAGGGCTTGAACTGGTTACACATGGAGCCAGTTGTGTACCTATGGAATGCAGATCATGTATGCAGCTGAAGAATACTCTGGTCTGAGTGAAACAGGCTTCAATGCATGAAGCAGTAAATATATCTATTTATACATATACACATATATAACAAATCGAATTAGTTCCCCACTCCTAACTTCATCTCTCTTGAGCTGTGAAACAAAATGATACTGCTTCATATCTATCAAAGCTGAACCTCGTTTCAACTTCAATGAAGAACATGCCATTGAGTGAATATTATTCAGCTTGAACTAGCGAGCCTGTTTTCAAAACAAATCTCCAGTTTTATCAGCTGTCAGTTTTGAAGCTTCAATGCTCAGAATTATTCTCCTAAACCAAAGCCACAGATTCAATAGGTTATATAGATTTGCTCTTCAGTAGCAATAAGAGACTGACAAGGCGAGGCAAATGTCATGTTTTTAATGCTGATTTGAACAGTCTCCCATGAAGTCAAAGCACCAAACATGGTCTCTTTCAGCGAAGCCTAGCGGCACCGAGTTAAGAACCTGGCCAGGCACACCTTGTTTTCAGTATTCATCATTGAAGGGATACTCTGGATGGTCACGCCACCTGTGGAGAGGTCAGATTGAACAAGTGAGCTTCCTGGGTGAAGCAGGGTATCACATCAGTTGTCCTGTGCCTAGAAAACCGCTGCCTTGTAACATATAGGTGGCCTTCACAGAAGGCTCCTCTGCTTATTCAGAGACTGTCTGTTCTGAATAATCTTCCCTGCAGAGCTGGAAGTAAACCTGTGCATTTATGGAGAGGACAGTGAAGGGACAAATTTTGGACCTATGGACAGCATACTTTAAGAACAGATGGGGGAAAAAAAAAGAGAGGGTTTAGATGTCAGTTATTCTTGCTATTTAACCCAGTGGGTTTAACCCTGGTTAGTAGAAGTTTTGTAGGGAAGGGGATGGTCTTCCCTATGTGTGCATTGTGGAACGGGAAGACTTTGTTCAGATGTCTAGAAGGACCCTCAGAAATAAGGGTTATATTTGAAGAAGTGGAGACACCAGACTGTACTACTTTGGCTTATGCACTTAAAGCAGGCATGAACAGGTCTAGGTTTGGCATGGTGCTTTCTCCAACCAGGTGCCATGTGTAGAATAGATTCGAATGTCCTCTACCTCAGCCTAGATGAAGATGCTCTGCCAGGTTAACAGCACCAGTGGCAGAGAATTTACAGAGAAGCTTTGGGATGACCCAGTTCAGGGGAGAAAGGGATATTCATGGCTCCATACTACCAAAGGCGGAGATGCTTTTTAAAAACTTCATGCTCAGGGAAGATGCATGATCTAGAATCATTATAAAAGGCAAGAAGAAAATTCCTAGGTTCAGCTTCAGGTGAAAAATTAACAGTGTGTTTTTCTGTTTTTGGCAGATTTTTGAGAGAGCTAGCTGGTTTATTGTTCTGGGTTTTCTTTGTTTAGTTGAGAAGATGATTCTAAACCACAAGCCTTAGCTTGACAAACACTTCCTATTAGCAAAATCAAAAACTTCTGAAAAGCATTCTCAGGTGCATCATGGCAGCTGGCTGCCTTGCCATACAGGAGGGCACAACAAATACTGGCATTTAGCACAGCTGTGGCTTGTTCAATTTTTGGGAAGGATACGTTTCATAATATTGAAGTTAACTGGAAGGCATCAAACATTTCAAATTCGTTGTATCAAAACATTTCATTGCAGTATTCAGCCAAGCTGAAGTGTTTGCAAATTAACAGATTGAGTTGGTTAAAAAAAGTCAAGCCACAACACACTGTCTTGTTTGGTTTCAGTATAATTTGAGAGGTCTGAGGTTTCCAGTGTCAGAATCTCTACTTTCCATCTATGGAGCATGCTTGTTAATCACCTCTCATATGTTCAAAGGTCTGAGACTTCTGAGTGAATAATTTTCATTCAAAGGAATCAACGAAGCTTGGAATAACTGGTAAGGAAGAATATCTGTAGCAGAGACTGGGAGCACAAGATAAATCAGACAGTTTAATGTAAAACTTGCCTGGCACAATACTTCTAGATTTCTCCAAGAGGAGAAGAAACCACTTCAGACTGAGATTTCCTGAAGTACTCATTTTTGCAGAACTTCCGTTTTCTGCTTAGATGTTTAATTTGCTAACAGGTTCCACTGATTGCAATACCCTGTTCACATGGGCTTATTCGCACCATCAGAACAACAGATTTTTACAGAGTACCCATGGTAGCTGATAACTGGGAGAGCCAGAGGAAAGCTGGATTTTTTCCGTTCCTGCTGGCATTTGCATCAGAGCAGTCAAAAGTTTTGCACAAAGTTGACTAACCAGAAGCCTTTCTGTGTGGTAGTTTAACGTTTTCAGATACATATTGCTGGATGAAGTAAGATCTCTTTAGGCTAGTAACTCATCTGTTGCAAAGTGAATTCCAGACACTTCAATGTGAGAACACATAGGAGGTAGATATATGTTTAGCTGGCATGGAAACATCACTCTTCCAAGAAGGCGTTTCTCACAGTTGAGGTCAGACTTGTATCTAAGCATTTTCTCCAAACATAGCACTCCAGTGAAAAATAGAGCTGGCAATGTCCATCCTACGCATCCACTTTTCCTTATCAGTGGCCTCTTGTCACCCAATTTAGTCCAATAAAGCAAAACTTTTTGTTTATTAGTTTTAGGACTGGTGGCTTACTAAAACTTACTAGTTTTAGTAGACTAGTGTCCACTTTTCCTGTGGACACCTGTAGCCTTTAACTTTGCTTCTGGAAAAGGCTCTTTCATTTGCACCAAGGTTACGTTATGTGTATATACTTTCTAAAAGTATAAACTGTTATAGTTCAGCTTTGAAATAGTTTGGTTTTTTTTTTCCTAGCTTATATCAAAACACACATAAGAATCAGCCAGGCCATTTGTGAGAAGTCTTCTGGAACTAAGTGCTGTTAACCGATGGAAGGCTATTTTAAGTTTAAAGAAACTAAAGCTTCAGAACACCTGGCTTAGTTAAATGTGAAAGATGAACTCCATCATGATGATTTTAGCTTAGTTTGTATTTCCTATCACATTTATGCATCAGAGTAAGTGTTTTATTTGTTCCTTTGCAACATTCCCCTCATCTTTTGAGCAATGGTCAAAGTTTTGGAGTGCTATTGATGCTGCTATCCTGCTTTTCAATACTTCTAGTGCTTGAGCACACTACAGTTTGGCAAGACACAAACAATCCAAGGTAACAAGAGAAATGCATAGAAACTAATCTCTAGCATTTGGCTGCACATTAAGTGCCCTGAAAATGAGAAAGCATCGAGTTTGGCCATAAACTGCAGACGCTCTTGAACTGAAGGGAAAACAAAAGGCCTCTTTCTCTGGAAGAGGGGATGTTGGGTCAGTCTGAGCCTTCTGGGGTAGTGCAGTCTTCAGTACTTCAAAGCAGAACGACATTGGTGGTAAGCTTTGGATTACAAGCAGCAAGAGATCAAGCCTTGTTAGTTCTCAGAAGAGATAATTAGGAAGTGGTCTAGCAGTCAAGGAAGCTGCATGTTTTTCTGCTTTCCATGTAAGAAGGTACAGTTCAATGTGACAGTAGGAGAGGGAAATTCCTGAAGAAGACAGCAGCAGAGTAAAGGCCAAAACAAAGTCTCTGACCACTTGCGGTCACTAAGATTTTTTTTGTTGTTGTTTGTTTTTTTAAATGAGGACGTTGGGTAAGCAAATTTTGATGTTCTGACCAAAGTATTAAGTGAAAAGAAACAGAGGCCTCCCCAAATTAGACCTGTGGTTTCACCTAGCAGTGTTCTTAATTCTTAGCCTTCCAAATGGAAATTTAGGACAAGTTGCCTCTGGAAACACTAGATTTTCAATCCATAAGCCACTTGAGCAGCAATGTGGCTCACTGAACACTGGAAATGAAGGTGAAAAGGAAGGGAAAGACAATAAGGGCTCTTATTTGAATTCAGATCTGATATCCGCACTGCTACACAGGGACAATGCTACACCTTGTGAGTAGCTGAGACTGTCATTACAACATATAACAAAGTGTTTAAGGAGATGGAGCAGAAATGGAATAGCAAGATACAGCCACGTTCTACTAAGTGGGATTTTGACATCTGAGCTGTAAGCAAGTATTGCACACATTTTTGCAGTGGGTCCACAAGAATATTCAGGTTCCATTGAAGACCTCCCTAATTTAAGGCTTACCTTAAAAGAAGGCTGCTTATACAAAATTTAATATTAAAAGGAAGTTATTATTATTTTTTTTTTTAATCCTCTGAAAAGACAGGAATGTTCTGTGGATCTAGGATTCTCCCTGGACTTACATTAACAATTCCACATAACGAACGTTTTTGTTCAGGGCTTCAATTTCTTTCATCTCTTGCTCAGTGAGGGAGAAGTCAAAGACCTAGTGGAAGGAGATGTCAGGAACAAGTTAGCATTTGTCATAATCAACAATATGTTCTGGACTTCAGAAGTACAATCTTCCCTCCTCCCCGCTGTCTCCCCCACAAATCTATACCTGCTTGCATTTATAGGCAAGTCTTGAGGACATGAATAAGTCCAGTCATGTTTGCTTACACTCTTTTGCAAGAAGAGAAAGATAGTCTGACAAGAGCTGGGCCATCAGCTTTGAAAGCAATCCAGTGGCAGGGAAAATGGGAGGCAGTAGGGGTACTGAGTGCTGCAAGGGGAAAAGGAATGAAGTCTTCATCTTATTTAGGTGTGGTGCTCAAGACAGGTGCATTCTGATGTTGTCACTATGAGCCTTTCTGGCACACCTTATGCAGCAACCCTTCCCTGACAAAGCTGCCCCATACCTGAACACTGGGCGGAATAAGTCAGTCGTTCTTGAACACATACAACGGGCAACCTTGGGCTGCTGACCTACTGAATTACTTCATCTTGTTTGTGCTGCTCACTGCAGCAACTTGTGCTCTGGAATACACTCCCAGCTGGAGCTCTAGCTACTCCAGAGGGTTAAAAGACATCAAAATTTCCTCTCTGCTTTGCTCTATTCTCGCTATATGTGGGTACCATTGAGTGATGGAGAAAGAAAGCATCAAATGTAGCAAAGATTGACACTAGTCAAGCCTTATGTGTACAGAAAGATTAAAGCAATGTAAGTGGATTCATCTGTGCACCACTGGAGTACAAATTTACCTGGAAATTCTCTCTGATGCGTTGTGGATTGAAGCTTTTTGGGATGACCACCACCCCACGCTGGATGTTGAAACGCAAAGCAATCTGTGCAGCTGTCTTGTTGTACCTTTTGCCAATGGCATTCAGCACAGGATCCTTCAGTAAAGGAGGGGAGGACACGTTTACCCTGGGAAAAAATTGGAAAAAGAGAAAACCAAAAAACCCTCTTTATTGTCAAAACATAGAAGCCATCTACTTTTTTTTGTGGACAGAATACTGCACCTTTTTGAACAAGCAGTGTGAAATATGGGAGAGAAAACTCTGGCATTTAGGTTGGCAAGCTGTCAAAAAGGCAACTTCCTATGTGATCTCCTAACACTGACTTAGTCTATACTTCTTCACCTAAGCCTCAACATTCTTGGTTACAGGCACTTGCTTTTGGTTAGAAGAGACCTAAGGCGACCTCCTGTACAGACACCTGGTATTTTTTGATGACAACATGCAGCAGGAGTGTTGCAAGTTTATGTTCACAACACCAATATTTAGACACTGAAGTTCAAAACTACTTTGAAGAATGAGGACAAAGGTATTTTGCACAGAGACTCAGCAGTGGAGAACTATTGCTCTTTTCCTGGATATTGTCCATTAGAAAGTAATATGGGGACTTACCATGTTTCATCCCTTGAAGTTCCCAATGGGCTGTACCCAACAATAACAATGTCATGTTGTCTGCAAAATTCTAAGAGTTTGGGTTGGGTGAAATAGGGATGGCATTCAACCTACAAGAGTAACATAGAGAGAATGATTAACCAACAGGACCAGATACAGAAGCAGATGGTGTCTCAATATTTGAGAGCCACAGACCCAGGTGATTTTTTCAGAAAAGGATGCCTGTAACGTAAGGAATAAAAAACTCAGTCTGTGGTTACTGCTGTAATTGTACACTGCTGGGTGATGATTTATTTTTTTTTTTTTTGATGGACAGCAGATCAACATCTGTGATTATAATTTGGCTCCGAAGAATTTTTATTGGCCCCCAGTGGAAAGATGGCAATAAGTGGGGAGAATGGATGTGAGTGGAAACTCAGTAGAGAAGTAGGCTGAGAAGGCAGCCCATCTTATGTGGGTCAGATCATTTGTTTCTCTGCCTCTTGTGTTCAGGATGACTAATCTGTTGTTTTTAGGGGAAGTGTTGGTATAAGCTGTCCCAGAGAGAAAGATGAGGGGGAAAATATGTTAAAGATGAGACATCTCCATAATTCTTACAACCTTGTTACAAGCTCTGCCCTCCTACAGTGCAAATACTGTTCCCTTACAGGCAAGGATTTTTCTGGCTGCCTTCTCAGTCTCTGGGAAGGGGATGTCTACAGGGTGACAGAGCAACCACTGTTTGCAGGCAATCTGAAGCTATCTGGCACATCTGTGTTTGTTGGCTAGCTGCCCTAAGCTAGGTTTAATATTTTGCCTGGTTTTCCTTGACCCCAGGAAGCAGCAGCAGTGCTTAATGCAGACTTAGGGGCACTCCAGAGACAGCAATTGCATTTTGCACTCACTAACACTAACACACTGGTGGCACATTAACACCAGTGAAGGGTGCTGGAATTTTCTCCTCTCACAGGCTGCCTTTCCCTGGAGGCCAAAGACAGAAATGAAGTCTATGGCCAGCCTCCCTGCTCTGCCCTGTGTCAATACCAGCCCTCCAGACCATGTGCTGAGGGTGGGAAGTTGGTCCCAGTTGGTCTTTGGCCCCTTCTTTGATACTGCTAACATGGATATTTATTTGTGCCAGATGAGTCAGAAGAGCTTCCCAGTGATTTCTAGGAAATGCAGTGAGCTGCCAAGTGCCAGGGCCAAAGGTATTGGTCATTCAGATGCGTCATTGCCACTTACTGCCTTCTCTGAGCCCTGCCACTGTAACTGAACTCCGATGTGCCTATCAACATGTCTATCATCTTCATTGGCTTGCTCAGCTCAAGACGGTTACTTAATGGGGTCTCCTCTGTCTTACAGGAAAGGGACAAGAGAGCAAGTACAGGAAATTTAGGAGTTACTTCTAATGAGTTTTAAACTTCGGAAGCTTAGAGTGACTCAGGATCTCTGATGCTTTTGATGTCAGCTGAGGTGCATGTGGTTTCATTGAGGACTTGTTAGCTCTAAATGGTTTGTGTTGGGAATTTTTTGGACTTGAAGTAGAGTACATGGCAGAGATTGAAGATCTGCCTTGGTTTGGCGTTCAAGGTTGTTTTAATGGAGCTTTGGCACAGAGGCATCAGTTTTATAGTCCTGGAGCAAGAACTGAGCAGAACACTTGTTCCAGCATCTTCAGATATTTATCTCTAGCCTAGATAGGATGAATAGTATTTTTCAAGCTCGAAATGGAAGTGTGACAGAACGGAGGGCAGCATCTCTGGCAAGGTGTACATCACCTTCCTGCACGTGGAAGCCTAAGCCACACGTCGCCTCTGCATTCCCTACAGGGCAGTGGCACTGAGGCAGGCACTGCCCTCAGCTTGCGGTCATACCTGGTTGCTCACAGGTTTGTACTTAAGTCCTGGCTTGTTCAGGATCATCTCCAGCTGCTTGCGGTTGAAATTGGATACGCCAATAGACTTTGCCAAGCCTGCATCTTTACACGCTTCCATAGCCTGCAAAGAAAGCAAAGACCAGTGGAGTCTCACATGTTAGCTTGATTCCTTGGAGCATGCATCTTAGAGATAGGTGGAATACAGTCTGTTCTTGAGACTGCAGAAGAAACTTAGCTGCAGCAGAATTAACTGCTCTGTTAGCATAAGGGCTGGTGCTGTCATGCTATTCCGTTTCCATGTAGACCCTCTTTCCAGACCAAATCCTCCATTATCCAGGAGGTGTAATGATTTATACCTCCTGTGAGGGTAGAATTTGCCTGGAGAGCTGAAATGTTAGTTGGAGATATAGATACTTAAGTGGCAGACATCTGCTTTCTAAGAATTTTGCTTCATTTATATTGCTTTAGCACTGCCTCAAAACTAGAGAGAGTAAACAAACCAGATTTCTTTCCTGATAAGTCAATTTATTCTTTTTGATTGTATGACTGTTTTTGATATGAAGTTTCTATCCAGTGAAATCCCCTAAATATCTGGCAAGGCACATCACAAAAACAGCACAGGAAACTTTAGTACATTATAAAGTATTTTAAAAAGGGGAGAGAGAGAGAGGATTTCTAGATATTTTGCACTTCAGACAAACTAATAGCTAAGAAAGCCTTATGAAAACTGGATATGAATACAAGTCCTGGTCTTCATTAGCTTCATCTGCTGGATTGTTAAGAGGTGTCTTCCCCTTTGCTCCCAGAAACTGCACACACATGATTCAGTGGCTGCTTGAAGCAGAGCAGACCCCACTATTGAGCTGGAAGCCCCTCCCACCAATTTTGTTATTCCTTTCTGTCTCTCTGGAGCTGAAAGCAGGGAGGTAAGAGGCATCATGTCTTTGGCCTCTAGCTGGCCTCGTATGCTCTGTATCACTCAGAGACAAGTCAGCAAATACAGTCATCTGGAGCCATTTTTGCCTGCTAGAACCATACTGAGAGGGTGAAATTATCTGGTTTGAGTTTAGCCAATTTTATTTAGACTGATGTTATTATTTGCTGGCACTCACCATCACCTATTTTTCTCCTGGCTTATTAGCTGAAGAGAGTGACCTGGTGCAATATAGCCTTTACAATAAGTGCCAGCTGGTAGATGAAAACTTAGCAGTGTTCAGACAGCTGTTGCTTTCAACACTTGAGCAACTCGCCTGTGAAAGAATTAAATCAGCCAGACAAGGGCAACATAAACAGCTAATGTGGAAGTCCCCGTTCCCCCTGAGATCCATCCTCAACGGCTCAGCTGTCAGGGGAAAGTCCAAGACTGCCCCGGGCTCTCTCCCACTCTGAACTTCCACTCAGCATTTCACCCATTCTCAATCTTTATCTGCTGCACCCCAGGTGGAACTAAACTGGGACATGACTATTGGGCTCTGGACAGCGCAAGCTGCGGTGGAGCACGTAGTAGTACATCTTATCTCTCTTGGTGTGAACTGGGCCGAATTAGTAATGCTTTTGCAGCAGACCTAGTGCAGGAGAGCTCACCAGCTTTGGTCATGAATTAAAGACTAGACAAGGCTTCGAAAGGCAGGAACTTGGGGAGACTGCTGATCTCACTTCCTGCCTCATCTGAGATCCTGAAGCCAGGTGACGGCAGGCTTAAGGAGACATCTGGCTATAGGACTGGAGTCCAGCATAAACAAATTTAGGATGCAACCTTTCAGGCAAATGCTACTCCCCTCTAAGGCTTCTTAGCAGAAAAACCTTGTGTTCTCGCCTGATAATTAAATTTAGTAGTGGGTTTGTAGTTTTGCATTTGTTGGTGTGTTTTGTTTGGTTTTTTTTTTTTTCGGAGTGTGGTGCTGGTTGTTTTTTTGTTTTGTTTTATTTATGGTGAGCTTTAGGACAAATTCTGTTTGTTTTTTTTTTCTTAAAAGTAAAAAGCTTCCTTTTTTGGAGAAGGATCCAGTCACTTCTTAAGAGCTCAAACTTTCTCCTGCTGTAAAGATCTGATAAAGAGGAGAGACTGGTAAAAATCTAGATACCTTAACTAGCACATGTAGAATGCACTTTCTGAAAGAGGGAATGTCGATGTCAGATATTTCAACAATATTTGATTTTGTTATAAAAATACTTGATGGCAAGAAGCAACATCCTTAGGGACAGAAGTAAAATTTATCATTGGAGTTAGCAGAATTTGATCCATTTGCCCTGTTAACATACCTCAGGTCTGTTTCTGAAGGCCACAAGTAAAACTGAGAATGAGGATCTGTGTTTTTAAAGCATATATAGATGGATGTTGTGTTTGCTTACCTCCCAAGTGGCACACAAGTTTGTCTCATGGTAGATAAATTTTCCATTTTCATCTTTTGGGTAGATTGCATCTCCAGGCTGAAAAGTAAAACCACACTTTTTGTGCTTTAAAGAAAAATTTTCACTCCTCAGAGCAAAATTTTTCCACTGACTGTTTCTAATAGTGAAAAAAAAAAAAAGTTTTCTAAAACACTGAGTTCAACAGGTCATTCATGCTGGGCTTACCACATCCTCCACTGCTAGATCATCCTTGGATACACTTCTGAACTGTCATATGAGTGCACACTCAGGAGTTCCTGATGGCCTTTTTGAAAAAGTTGTTTTTCAATAAACTTTTAACATTTATGTTATGGCATCTAAAGGGCTAGTCTTCTTCCAGAGGGCTGGGTGAGAGTGCCAGCCTGTATTTTCTGCTTCTTCCCTCCATTATTCCCAACCCTTTCCCTGATCCTGCTTGTGTCCTAGGCACCTGGCAAGAGTACCAGCTCAGTCTTAGCTCCCAACAGTTGGAGGAATCATTTCCAAGAGCTACTTACTAGTAGTAGAGGGCTATGTGCCTAGCTGTAGTACAGGCTATGAACCTCTTACGTGCATTAGTCACCATTCATTGCACACTAGGGTCTCTTTCTTCCTATGTCTGTACCCCATAAAAAAGATTTCACAGATAAGTTATGAGCTGATATCTCAAGAACACTGTTTTCTCTTATTTGCTGGTCATTTCACTGCTGTTACAGGCAATGCAGTAACACCTCCCTCCCTTTTTGTCTGATTGTGATTTCACTTTTTTCCATAAAAGCCCTTCTGTGATGTTTGACATTTGATCTGACTGCAAACTACTACATTTCAAAGGCCTGGGTACAAGATGTTGACATGGTAACTCCTTGGAAATATGCGTCTGTGACTAATATGATCAGTAACTGGTGCCTCCCAACTGAAGTTCACATTGAAGACATTTAGTGGGAAAAGTGAGCCTACGGAGAATACAGCCTCAGATTTCAGAGGCCAAGGTCTAAGTGACAGGCATAAGCCTGTCTCCTCCAAATGTGTTGGTTTTCCTCAGTGGATTCCACAAAGAAGACTTCTTGCCTTTGTTGTGTCTTGCTGAAAAAATAAAGTCTTGACTGGAAGAGAAGTCTGTGGCTCTTGGTTACACTCTTCTATTAGAAGGCAAACTGTTTGCAATCATAACTTGATGTGGAGAAGCGTTATTTACAAAATCACCGTGTCATTCTGGAACAAACCATCCCCATGGTATCCCAGCAGACTCTCCAAGGACTGCAAGCTCAATGCATAGCAGTAGTTAGTCTTCTTGGAGTTCAGGGGATGAGTCTAAATTCAAGACCTTTTCATTCTGTTCCACTTCTAATTCATTAACTTCTGTCAGCATCACTTCTTTGTAGGAGTCAATAGACATAAACTACATTAGCTAATTTATCATCTCCCCCCATTTTTGGCTATTTTTATCAGTACTTGCAATCTCTGAAACCAGATTCCTCTTACTGCCTAAATGCCCCTAAACCAGCTTGCAGTGCTGGGCTCTACAGAAGCAGGACTCTTACTGGTCTCAGAGTGGGACTGTGAGTTTAATGTCAACTACTTCACTGTTTTCAAGCAGATACTACTTTTGCTACGAGGCTTTGGGGAGACAGGAAAGCTCCCATATTTGAAGACCAGGGCAGAGTAGGAGTGTGTTAGTGATATACTTGCACACTCCCCACCAAAGGTAAGCATCACATGCAGGACGGGTGTATTTGTGAGAGAGGGAGCTAAGAAAGGAAAGTTGTTACCATTGCAAAAGGGTGGTTTTTTTAACTTGTATTTGGCACAGAAAAATATGTATTTTTTCGGCAGAAAGTGACTTCTTTTTTCTCCCCTCTCACGGGGGACATGAATGAATCTCCAGGACTGCTACTCCTTTAACAACTCACATTGTTGATACAGGCCTCAGGGAGTCAGACGTACAGGTCTTTAAAGCCAGCTGTCTCTATCTTTATATTGTGAGACAATGACCTTTGCTATGTGGGAGAATGAACTGCTACAGAATACAAATACAAGCAATGGGAAACAGGAAATTGCGAGTGGTGGGAAATTTTAAGAAATTTATTCAAAAAGAGTTGCATACATGGGACTATATAAATAAAGTTTTAATATGCGAGTTCAGTTATTCCTATGCAGGTCTTAATGGGGTATGGCTTCCTTGGGGAAAAGGAACTAAGGTGATTGCTTCATTGGTAAATGGCTTCCTACCTGATGTTTCTGGCAGTTTGAAGTCCATAGTAAAATATCGTTTTAATAATCAAAGAATTACTTTCCTTGCAAAGACGCCGAGTTTATAGCTTAAACATCCTGCAGAAACAATTACCCAGCTAATTGCCTGACCCTATTCTCTCCAAGAAAAGATTTAAGTGGTTCAAACCCACTTAAATACATTTTGAACCTCGTTATTCTAATTTCACTATTATTTAATTTGGCTTTATATCATGTACTTGCAGAGGAAAATTGTAAAGCAAGGTACAAATGGCTGTGAAGCCAGAAAGTTTTGGGACTTGCAAGAGCTTGCTGCAAGGGAGGCATGCAACTCCAATATGACCTCCTTGCGTCCAAAGGTTTTGGCTACAAGTTGCCCAGATCTAGCAGTGTGAAGGAATATCAAGCTTTAACTCTTTAGACATTTGGGAGATAGAGATGCACAACCCATGTTTGATGCCAACTGCGATCTACTGTCTAAGAGGAACACTGGTGTAAAGGAGATTAAGATCATGACCATGATTTATCCACCTGCTTTAATACTACTGAGGCTATTTATCTTTGGGGACGGTGTAAGGAAATAAACTCGGTGGCTTTTTCCCTGTTCCCTCTCCCCCTCCAAACTTTACACCTAACCCTTTGCTTCTTTGTATAACCACTTCCCTCTAACAACTCCCTCCTCATAGCTCAGAGAGGATTAAGACACATGCTGCTTCAACTACAGTAATTCTTCAGCATGGGAAGTGTTCAGGCCCAGTTAGGAGACTTGTTACTGTCAGTCCTCATACCACCTGTAAGCCTTTCTTTGTGTGGGCAGTGCAAGATCTGTGTCTGTGCAGTATGTATCAAACACTATCTGACCAATGTGCTATCTTCAACATGGACTAGAAGCTGCAGGGAAGATGTTAGATGGAGATCTTGCTTTAAGCCAATCATGCACTTTTTTTTTCAGGCAAACTTTCTTTTTACCTTGAAAGCCATTGGCAGCTCAATAATGTAGAGGTCAACGTAGTCCAGCTGCAGTATCTTCAGGGTTTTCTCCAGCGTGGGACGTACCAGCTCTGGGGGGTGGCAAGTATTCCACAGCTGGGGAGGCAAGCACAGGCTCTTTTTTGGGTGCCAGCAGGAACAGTGAGCATCCTCCAGCTGACACTATACCCACACAGACACACACTCTTGTCCTTCTGACAGATCCCCTTACATGCAGTGCCAAGACATTGTGATCTACATCACTGCGAGACAGAGGCGAGGGGCCTTATCCTGTCCTCTGTCAGAGGCAGGTGTAGAGGGTAAGACAGGAACCCTTGTCCAGGACTGTCCCAGTGCTAACCCAGTAAAGCCATTATATATTCATTTATTGTGAGACTGAGTTGAGTACTTTGCAAACTCTTGCTCAATGAATTTAGGCAGATTTCTTTTGTTTTCTGAGCTTTCCAAGTATATGCTTTAACTGGAAAACATTGTTCCCACAACAAATCTGTGGTCAGTCTTATGCTTGAAGGCAGAAGCTCAGATCATGTGAGTTAGCTATTGAACAACCAAGCACCTGGCAAAAAGAGAATCTTTTGGTTTTCTCCTGTGGTCATGGAGCCTGAGTGACTGCCTGACCTAGGGAAGCTTTAATTTACCCCCAGTCCTCACTGGAAGATATATTATTGTTTAGTTACTGTAATGCAGATGTGACTAGTTAAAGCCCAGCCTTTTCAAACTCTTGCAGGGGTTATGCCCTGAGGTTGCTATGGAGTGTACTTAGTTGATTAGCTTTCCGTACTGTCTCTAACTGAACTCTGCTGATGTAAATCTCTTGCAAGAATAAAACCGTAACATGGTAATTAGTAACCAACAGCTCTTTTTAAACTGATTGCTGCAGTTAAAATTGGCAAAAAAAAACCCCACCAGAATTAGCACACAATAGAAGGTTTAAAGTGCCCTTTGTTTGTGCACAATAAGCTGGGCTATTTTATCTATTTTTTTTCAATACACAAAATTGACAGGTGGAGTCATCTTGAGGTTTTTGGTGCCTTAACTGTCTGGAAAAAAAAGCTGCTGTTTGTTGGTATGGTCATTTTCTAGCTAGTTCTGCCACCAAAGCTGGTGGTCACTGCATGCCAAGGCATAGAATGAATTAATTCTTGAGACATGAAACACTTGAATTGCCATTTTCAGGAGAAGATAATGATTATAGGTGTAAAATGATACATCCTGCATAAGTTTTAAAGTATTTTAGATGTTTGTTTGTTTGTTTTAAACCAGATTTTCTTCCTAGGGAACAACAGCACATCTGACCCTGCCCTAAGCTGATAGATCAAAATAGGATTTGTCCCATGGAAATTCATATTAGGCCTTCCCTATCTGTATGTTGCAAGGTGTGAAGAGTTTATGATCACTAGATGGTGGTTACATAGGCTGAGATGTACTACAGTAAAGGGACCAAGGCCCTGCTCTCAGAGTTTGAAGCTGTTCCACTGGATTTCCTGAAAGCTTTTAGCTTGGGTGGTTTTAAAGCATTTTACATGTAAAATGAGATGTTGTTTTGGACTCCAATATAAGTAAAGAAATGAGTCTGTGTACCCTTCATGTTTAGTTTTTTCTGTTACTGTGTTTTAGAAATTTAGTAACCTGAAGTGTGTTGATAGTTTAGAAGCAGTTTTTTTTTTCAAGCAGTTTTTCTAGCCCAGTGCTACTGAGCTCAGTACTTGCTAGTGAATATACTGCCCTTAAAAAAACCTGCAGAGTTTCTAAAGAAACAGCTGTAAGAAATAGCAAGCATTTGTACTATGTCAATACATAGATGCCATGGAAACCTAAGAGTTTCATAACTGTTTTTATGATCTGTACAAGTTATTGTATTATCTACCTAAGTAGGACCCATGTAGACATTTGAGCAATCAAAGCTGCCAGCTGGCTTTGGCATTTCAGGACATCACATTTCCTGGAAATGTTACTTCTAGTTTAATGAAAGAAATATCCTGGGATGAAAGAGGAGACCAAAAAGGTCTTGCTATATATGCCAAGTGAGATGTTGGCAATTGATATAAAACCTCTAAAATTTCTGGATGCTGAGCTTCTCTGCCTGATCAGCCAGCCAGCAGCAAGAGCCAAGTGCAAATGCTGATGACTTCAACTGGCAGATGCAGCCCGAGTGCACCAAGTCACTATTCCAGTAACACTGCTACTCTGCGGGGCTGTTCTTGTTAGTCCCTGCTGATGAACCAGCCTTCAGTCTGCGTCCCCTTTGTTTCAGGAAAGATCTGAATGAGAGGCTTGAATCTGAAGACTCTTGGGAATGTCAGTAAGGCTGAAAACCTTGTTGTGCAGACTGCTTCCAAGAACAGTCTACCCTGTCTGCTATGTCTCCCAGAAGGTGCCACAGTTCATAACAGTCAGTTTCCAGCCAAAAGCTGATGTCTTTATTGGTGGCTTGGTATTTGACTGTGGTTCATAGGATAACATAAGTTTGTAAGGTACATAAAGCTACAGATACATAAGCTTATAAGGCAAGGCACATCCAGTCCCACTCCTCCTGGGAATTTCAGAGCTGCTGTGAAAATGTTCAGCGAAACCTGTGGACATCCTGGATTGTGGTGGATTGAATTGGTTGCAGAATATTATGCATTCCTTCCTTTGAACTCTTTTAAAGACTACAGAGATGCTCTGAACTATCACCCTGAGAACCTGAAATTTTGTCAAACACAAACAAGACACAACAGAAAGATAAGACCACACGTGTCTCATCTCATGGTCACAAGACAGGCTGGAACCACAGGCACTGATTGACTCTTGTGGTACTGCACATTGCAGCCCTATGGCTTGCAGGATCTGTGGTTTAGGGAACAAGTGAACTTATGATCAAGAAATCCAATGTAGTTTCACAGATGACTTAATGTTTAAGTGGTGATTATCAACTAGGAAAATCTTCTAGATTAGACAACTGAATATATAAAGGCTTAATAAATAAAGCAAGTTTGGAAATTTCACCAAGAGATGTAATTTCATAGAACCTAAAGGTTTATATGGGAAAATAAACTGCAAGGGAAGCAGTTGGGAATGTTAAAAAAAGTCAAAATTATTAAGACATCTGGTTCTAACCTTTTGGCACAACTTTATGTTTTTGAAACATTACTGGTAATTTGCAGTGATGAAACTATAAAACAGTTGAAGTAAAATATTTCAACTGATCCAAGTCAACATATTTGGCATATGAGAGACTCGGAGACTACCCTGATAAAGGTGGAAAATTTGAAGACGTGAAGCTTTTCTCAGGAGGGCAAGGTTGTTACCAGTAGAACCAAGCAGGCAACTTGGAAAAGAGTTGCATACTTTACAGACTGGAAATTGCTGTACTTGGAAATCAGTCTATAGCTGCTGAAAATCCACTTGGTCTGTAAACTGCCCAATCTGAAGCTTAGTTTCCCAGTTCATAGAGCTTAACTAAATTGCTCACAGTAACGTGGGCCTTTTACCCCTTGGGATCTTTCACTCTAGGAACTGTGGTATTTATTTCCAATGCTGTTGAGTAACTTTTGTAGATTACATCTTATTTGAGAAAGGAGAAAGGGAAAATATTAAGCTGATGTGTTCAAAGAAACACTCCAGGAAGGGGAACTTGAGGTCATGAACTCCATTAGAAGCTGGAGAGGCACCATGAGTTTTCTGGGGCTGTCTGATCTTCTCTTACGTAATGTGCAATGAGCTCTCTCTCTTATACCTGGGATATAGCCATTGTAATTGTACCACCTTTTGTCAGATGCTTCATCAGACGAGGGACTTCATTCTTCTAGGAGAAAATCAACTCTTACAGCTAGGACTTCAAAGCACCAACTAGCTCATGCATTACCCCAGCCTCATTGCTCTAGAGAAGAAGTGTGATAACTCTCCAAGTAAGTTGATTCATCATCCTAGAACTTTTTAATGACAGGTGATACAGTAACCAAGGGTGTAGCTTGGTGAGTAATTTTCTGGCAGTAGTACCAATGTAAGCACTTGCTGTTCTCCCATACACAGACACTTGCATGCATGTGCTTGTTCCCACCCCTTTCCTTGTGCAATCTCACAGCAGCCTGTATGGGGAATTACTCTGACAGAAAATAACTCATTTACAGGATCATTGTCCAGATCCAACTCACTGTGTGCCTATACAAATGTGCGTGCCAGCACAACACACAAGACAGTAACAACCTAGGTAGCACTGCTGAGTGTAACAATGGTCTAAACTTGCAGGTACATACAATACTAGGCAGAATGGATGTTGCATGGCTGCCATTGCTAACAGAGCATTATACTGAGAACAACAATGATTCTTCTGCTTAACAGCAAATCTAATGCTCATAAAGCTCTGCAGCATTATGGTAATGCCAGGAAAGAAAAGTAAAGGATGCTGTATCTGGAAGCATGCCAGATGTTGACCACCAGCATTCTTAAGAAGGCCTCCCATTCACAGAAATCTTGGAATTAGTGGAAATTATTTGTGCACAGCTTCTCACCTTGCCACAGTAAAAAATGTCTTCTCGCTTGATCTTTCCTTCAGCAATCTTCTCCCGGATGGCTTGTCCCACTTCATGCTCATTGTAATAGACAAAGGCACCGTCAATATGGCGGTAACCAGTGTCAATGGCAGTCTTCACTGACTCCAGACAGGAACCTTTGGGAGTCTAATGGGAGAAGAAAAAGAATAAACATAGTTTTAGTCTCCTGCTCACCTCTCCCACAATGCTATAGAGTCCCTGAGATATGCACAAGGTTCATACTAGAGTTCATCTGATCTAACTATCTATTACCTCCCCAGACACCTGTTTCAACTTCTGTTCTGTGTGGTTTTCTTCAAAACTGTTGTGAGTGTGAACTAGACTGGAGAAAGGGGCAAAGAAAAAGATTCTCAGAGAGAGAGTACTAGAGTCCTCAGAAAGTAAAATAGTGTTATTTGATATCAATATTATTTCAGAATTTCTTATCTAGAGGGCAAGGACTTTTCCGCAATAGACATTTGATAAGATCCCTTACTCATGTGGAAGAAGGCTTTTTGGCTGAGCAAAACTGGTCAACCACTTGCCTGCTCAGAGGCTGTTTATATGCTATATGGCCCAGCAGAGCAGGAATTTGAATTTGACCTTTTTCTCCTCAAATCAGCTTATTGGTGATCACAATCTGAAGGGTGGTAACTCAGGTTATTGGTATTCCCAGTTCTAGACAGTAGTTTTATTGTGTGGCTGAAAACCAGTAGATGGTTTAATGTACATTCACCTACATCTTACTGCTTCAGTTAAGATGAGCCTAAGAAACCTCTTAATAGGTCCATGTGGCATTTTTGTACTGTGTGCAGCACTTATGTTTACTCATCATTTCTGACATTCAGAGTTAGCTTGGTTTTTTTTTCAGAACAGTCATATTTTCCATTAGCCAATGTGGCAAGCAAAATACACATGGATTGAACCAAGCGAAAAAGCACAAGTCTGGTCACTGAAACAATTTCATTGATCTCTGAAATTGTATTGACAACATCTGATTGTTGCCACAATTTGTACAATGAGAGGGTAGCTCTAAGTGGTGGTGGATAAGGGCTCTCGGTGACATGTGGCAACACTGTTCTCCCACCCTTTTCATAGGCATTGCTCTGCTATGACAGGGAACTCTGATTCACTTAAAGGCAAAGTGAAATAGAGTGAGTCTGCTGTGCTACTGTCTGCCAGCAGCAAAGGCCAAGAGGCATATTTTGCTACTTCCAAGTGAAGGGCCAAGACCATGCTGCTTCTCCTCTGAAGAAAAGAAATGCCAAGGACATTTGGACATGAGACAGGCTATGAAGAGAAGATGTGGAATTTGTTGATTTTGCTGATGCCAAGGAAAAACAAGAAGCATGACTGGCAATAGGTGCTGCTGGGAAGGACTACTTTTCACCACTGCAATCAGCCTCCCTCCAAGCTACCCCATTTCAGCAGCCACTGGCT
>NW_008591500.1:0-16767 GCF_000691845.1 Merops nubicus | reverse complement strand
CCTGCCACAGGATGCTGCAGCAACTAAGGATGCTGGTCTGCCCTTCCATATTCATGAAAGAAAGATCTATGAAGGATTGCTGAAAATGCATGAGGGTCAACCTCTTTGTCTTTCAGTCCAAGAGCTGTAGGCTGGTGGCATATTCTTCTGGGGTAATGGGACCATATGCTGGCCTGCTTGCTCCACTCTTCAGTGCGCTATCTGAGCTGGTTGCTGTCAGCCACAACCAGACCAACTTCTGTTCATGCTCAGGGTGGACTTTATGCTCCAGCACTCAGTGCCTCATTGTTACTTAAAATGCAAAGCTGCTAATGCTTGCCCTGATTTGTTACAGACACAAGCGATGGCAGCACAATTTAGCA
This sequence comes from Merops nubicus, assembly GCF_000691845.1. Taxonomy (NCBI): domain Eukaryota; kingdom Metazoa; phylum Chordata; class Aves; order Coraciiformes; family Meropidae; genus Merops; species Merops nubicus. The sequence continues at coordinate 16,405 of NW_008591500.1, read as the reverse complement.
TGTGAAAGTATTTACAGCAGAGACAATGCAATATTGTCTGCTTAATTGAGACAGACAACAAAACACTTGTTTGAGTACTTCGTTGCCTTCATTGTGGGAGCCTCCCAAAGGCAGGCCCAGCCCCTGCCAGGGCCCTCTCCTAGTTATTTTTGGGATGTAATGAAAATCATGGCAGCTGAAAGCCTTTCAGGCACAGTCAATGGCTAGTTTTCACTCGGGGCATGGTGGGCTGTGTTACGGAAACACGAGGCATGGAGCAATGATAACCTCCATCTTCACTGCTTTGCCCCTGCTTGAACCTGCAAGGGAGGATTTGAGGGAGCCAGCAGACAAAACACTCTGACACAAGCACTACAAGCCTGCAGTTACTGATGACAGTAACCTCAGACCTCACCAATGAGCTGTAGCTGCAGTTGTAGAGCTCGGGCTGACTCGCACAGAGAAATGGGGCTCAGCTTAAAGGTCTTGTGAGCTCAAGTCCAAACGATGACTAGTTAGCCAAAAGAGAAATATATTTTTAAAAGTGCAGTCAGTGTTTTCTCTGTGAAACCTGATTTTCCAAATAGTGTGACTTCCAGATTGCTTCATAGAATCATAGAATCCTTTATGTTGGAAGAGACCTTCAAGATCACCAAGTCCAACCATTGAGCCATTAGGGCTCTAAAGTCCTCTGCTAAAACAGATCAGAATCTGTCAGGGTTGGAAGGGACCACAAGGCCATAAGCAGGGACACCTCCCAGTAGATCAGGCTGCCCAGAGCCTCATCCAGCCTGGCCTTAAAGTCCCCCAGGGATGGGGCCTCAACCACCTCCCTGGGCAACCCATTCCAGGGTCTCACCACTCTCATGGTGAAGAACTTCTTCCTCATGTCCAGCCTGAATCTGCCCACTTTCAGCTTTGCCCTATTCCCCCTAGTCCTGTCGTTACTCGATATCCTAAAAAGTCCCTCTCCAGCTTTCTTGTAGGCCCCCCTAAGATACTGGAAGGCCAGCCTGTTTGAATTCTGCTATTCAAGTGTATAAAAGCAGAACACCTATAGTGACACATTACCTTAATACAGGTTTTTAAAAGTTTTTATTTTGTTTTTGTAGTGTTGTTTTGTTTGTTTGTTTGTTTGTTTTAACTTTGTTGTTGGAAGAACCTGAAAATGCATTGTGGGCCTGATCCTAGGATTTCCTCTTTTTTGTTTGCACTCTTCAGAGATTGCGTGAGGCTCCCAGTAACTGTCTGAAACTGTAAACTAAACCCCACAAAGGAAGGAAATGTTGATTATTGAGTTGTACCTCTTCTCAAACACCAAGGCTGTTTTCGTCAATAACAGAAGGAATAGGTGAAGAAGGGCAGAGTCTCACATATAGGGCAACAGCGTAATTGCAGACTTGGGAGGAGGGTAGAACAGAGGAAAATGAGAATGCTTGCAGTTAATACAGTTGTCTTTGGCTGAATCAGTTAACTTACGTTAGAACTGAACTTCTATGTATTTTTTAATCTTTTGCATTGGACTTACACACATCTGTACAAATAATTTTGTGAAATACTCCTCCATCTCAAGGATTAATTTTATTCTGCAGGGGCTTGAGGAGGCTTTTTTTGGATCAGGTCTTGATTACCAATGGCTGGAGATGGGTTTACATTAAATATAAATGTTTTCATTGCACTAATTCATTTCATCTGATGTGGTATATTAGTTCTGACAGATTCTGGTCTAAGGTGCTTCAAATAAAAATGCAAGACAACCTAGGGAACAGTTTTTGGAAAATCGTGTCTCTGTTGGATCACCCCAGTTGAAGGCCTGGGACATCTGTGGGTCTGGAAACTTTACACAATGTATTTATTTTCGTTCTAATGGAGAAACTATCATTTCTAGCGTTTCACATATCTAATCCTTCCAAACCCTGCAGTAATGGGCTGTGGTAAACTGTGCTGATGAGTTGCACAGGCTAGTCATGCTGTGGTTCTGCCACTTTTTAGAAGTGTTGCCTTAAGTGTTATATCTTACTCCATTGTTTCCTGACAGACCATACTAAAGCAAGATGACTCAGATCACCACTGCTCATCCATCTTTCCATCAGAGAATGCACAAACCTGGACTTTTCCCCTCTATCCTGCTACTCAGCCTGAGGTGTACTAATCTTTTCTGCTTTTTATGGAAATAAACTCTTTAACTATTAGTAACCAGAGCAGAGATTACCAACTGAAAAACAACTTTTACTTAAATGTAGATAGAATTTTGTTATATGACTGCTCTTACATCTTGTGGTGATATATAATGGTTGGCACTTCAATCACAGCAGCTGATGGACCAAGTGCCTCCCAAGCTGCCTGGCCACAGAGCAGCCACCTTTACCAGGAAAACCAGACCTCCTCCTCCGCATTGTTGGTTATACTCACTAGCATGGCTGCAACTCAGGAAAATGTGATAGCCTATGCTGTCTACTCATTTTAGGTAGGCCTTTTTTCTTGCACCATTCCCAGGTAATCAGGACTCACATTTAGAGCAGCACAAATGCCAGATGAGGTATTGAAATGTCTCCGTGCTATAAACCTTTGTGCTTTTTCAGTAGTAATTCAGAACTCTTTGGCCATAAGACAAACCTTTGTTTCTTTATTACTTTTTATTTAAGTGTAGATAAGAGGTATACTTGAACCTTAGCTGTAATTAATGTTTTGGCTTCTAATCAGTGTGCCCTGTAACTATGCTACTTTGATCAAGGACTGTTGTTTTAGAACTGGAAGTTTATAACCACTTGTACACTCTAAGTCAGATTTTTATCTTCAGTCCTCTTACAGTCAGTCACTAATCTGGTGCCAAAACAGGTATTACATTTATTACATGTTTTGCGATAAAAAAAAACCCTGCTTGGTTAACTAGAACCCCTCACTTAATTACTAATAACTCCTTCAATAGCATCTAAGTTCTTCTTAAGATTGTAGAGTTTAAGGAATCAACAGATGCAATTATTTCCTCTATCAATCAATAGCTTGTAAACCTGCTGATTTACCACCACGCATGACAGATTAAACCAGTATCCATTCCCTTCAGGCTCCATGGTAAATAAATCCGGCAGGAGGGAGCAAATTCATATTTGCACCTTCACTGAAAGAAAGGAAGAAATAGTTTGGACCCTTCTCCGCAGCTGAAGTAGCCAACTGGCCAGTTACCACATTTTATGAGTCTGAAAAAACAATGTGCTTCATCAGTTCTGCCTGTCTGAAATGGTCTGCTTTCTTTTCCTCTGAGACCATGAACTTGTTTATTTTTTAATGTATATTCCAGATACCTTCCATCACATCCCATTTTGTCAAAAGCTATTCTCCCTACAATAGAAAACACACAGCTTCAGTTTTGCTTATGATTGCATGTAACGGAGCCACAAGAGAATACTTTTTTGTGCAAGCATGCCCATGAATTTTACTGTTCCCTCTCAGTAGAACAGTATTTGCTTAGTAGTGTTCGTGGTTATCCTACTCATTATTGTTATTTAGTGTCATATTTCGTCTGCCCTCCAATTAATTTGCTTTTTCTGTAACATCATTTTCTAGTCAGTAATTTCCATCTGATAAAGAGGGATTCTGGTTATCTCCAAAGACAAAGCTAACAGGACATGTTAACAGCAGATTTTAATCTTGCAAAACCATGTGAACAGCTACCATAGCACTGCTTTTATAATTGTCTTAACATCACTACTGTCACTTATTCTTCATTAATGCATATGTCAAAGGCAACAGTCTGACTCAGGCTCCCAGATCCTGCTCTGCCTTGTGTTATGTATGCACCTTTACAGAGTTGCACCAGTCTCAGCAGTATGTGAGAGCTGAGGAAACAGTACTTCAGGAAAGGAGTTCTTTACCCTAGTCCTGAGAATCTCGCCTGGTTAGCGCAATGGTATCCACTCCCTCAGCTGGGAATAGGGTTCCTGGGAGGAAGAGCTTAATGTGTTGGGAGAGAGACAGGGACATCTCCTGGAAAAATCTGAATTTAGCTGCAGCTGAATTATAGAAGAGATCCAAATTGTGGGCTAAGCACTCCAGTCCTAACCTATAATTTAAGATGTGGAACCGCTATTTAGGAATCTTAGTCAGCTAAACACAGGAAGAAGAAAGTAGGTGCGTTCCTGGGCTCAGAGCCGTCTTCTCCAGAGCTCGGCACTGAAGCACAGATTCTTATGCAAGTTTCTAGAAGCCCAATTGCTTATTTCCTTTTGCCATTTTTTTGGACAAACTGGCAAAAAGGACTGGCTTAAGATGTTTGAAACAGCATAGAACACGTGTACCGAAGGCATTACAGAAAAGCACAGGTTGAGTTTACAAAGCTAGAGGGTATGAGCCACACAAGGGTACATTCTTAGAATTGTTTAATCTTGTAAAGGAGAAGCTGTACTGTACACCTCTTTCTTGGAAAATGCAACCACCAGCACATCCCTTTCTTGTACACAGGAAAACCTGGCTTTCATCCCCTGGAAGCATTGGCAGCCACCATCCAGGAAGCAAAGCCCAGTGAAGAGTTCTTTGCAAAAGCAGGTAGAGCTGAGAATGGAGGCAGAGAGCACAGCTGAGAGCCACAAGATGCTGTGCTGGCCCAGAGTTTTTCTTTGTCATGCAGTGCATTGCTTTAGAAGGCAGAGGACAGTAAATGCACCCAGAGAATCGAGAGGGAATGGTGATGCTTGCTGCCTCATGTCTTGCTGTGAATGAGCATGGACAGATTATGTAGTGATGCAACAAGGAAAGCTAAGGCTCTCTTGGAACTAATTGTGGGAAATGATGCAAAAGAACCAAGAGGGGCTTGAAATACATCAATAGGAAAATGAGGGAAAATGTGTGTCCACTGCTGAATGAGGTTGGTGCCCTGGTGACAGTGGAAACAGAGAAGGCAGAGTTACTGAATGCCTTCTTTGCTTCTGTCCTTACTGCTAAGACCAGCCTGCAGGAACCCCAGTCCCCTGAGGTAAGAAAGTCTGGAGAAAGGAAGACTCTCCCTCGGTCAAGAGGAACTGGGTTAGACAACATGTAGGCAAGCTAGACATTCACAAATCCATAGATGCCAATAACATCCACCCATGAGTGCTGAGGGAGCTGGCTGATGTTGTTGCTACTGCCACCCTCCATCATTTCTGAAAGGTCTTGGAGAATGGGAGAGGTGCCTGAGGACTGAAAAAAGCCTATGTCTCTTCATCCTTCATAAAGAACAAGAAGGAGGACCCAGGAAATGAGAGACCAGTTAGCCTCACCTCCATCCCTGGAAAGGTGATGGAACAGCTCAATCTGGAGGTCATCTCCAAGCACATGGGGGAAAAGAAAATTATCAGGAGCAGTCAGCATGGATTCACCAAGGGGAAATCATGCTTAACTGATCTGATAACCTCCTATGATGCTGTAACTAGCTGGGCAGATGAAAGGAGAGCAGTGGGTGTTGTCTATGGTGATGTCAGCAAGGCTTTTGACACTGGCTGCTGTAACATCATCATAGGTAAGCTTAGGAAGTGAGGGTTAAATAAGTGGACAGTGAGGTGGATTGAGAACTAGCTGAAAGAGAGAGCTCAGAGGGTTGCAATCAGTGGCAGAGAGTCTAGTTGGAGGCCTGTAGCTGGTGGTGTTCCCCAGGGGTCAGTACTGGCTCTGGTCTTGTTCAACATCTTCATCAAGGACCTGGATGAAGTGATGGTGTGTACCCTCAGCAAGTTTGCTGATGAAATGAAACTGGGAGGAGTGGATGACACACCAAAAGGCTGTGCTGCCATTCAGTGAGACCTGGACAGGCTGGAGAGTTGGGTGGAGAGGAACCTAATGAAATTCAACAAGGGCAAGTGTAGAGTCCTGGAGGAATAACCAGAGTGGGGAGGAATAACCCCACGCACCAGTACAGGTTAAGGGCTTACTTGCTAGAAAGCAGCTCTGCAGGGAAGATCCTGGGAGTCTTGGTGTACAACAAGTTAACCATGACATGGTAATGTGCCCTCATGGCCAAGAAGGCCAATGGTAGCCTGAGGTGCATTAAGAAGAGTGTGACCAGCAGGTCGAGGGACATTCTCCTCTCCCTCTACTCTGTCCTTGTTAGGTCACATCTGGAGTCCTGTGTCCACTTCTGGGCTCCCCCATTCAAGGGGATGAGGAGAGACAAGCAACTATTGGAAAGAGTTCAGCAGAGGGTTACCAAGATGATTAGGGGACAGAAACATCTCTCTTAGAAGGAAAGACTGGGACGCCTGTTTAGCCTGGAGAGGAGAAGACTGAGAGGCAATCTTCTCAATTATCAGAAATACCTAAAGGGTGAAGGTCAAAAGGATTGGGTCAGTTTCTTTTCAGTGGTGCCCAGTGACAGGACAAGGGGCAACGGGCACAAACTGGAACACAGGAAGACCCACCTCAACGTCAGGGAAAACTTATTACTGTGAGGGTGACAAAGCACTGGAATAGGTTGCCTGGAGAGGTTGCAGAATATCCCTCTCCGAAGACTTTCAAAACATGCCTGGATGCATTCCTGTGCAATCTGCCTTAGGTGAACCTGCTTTAGTGGGAGGTTGGACTGGATGATCCCCAGAGGTCCCTTCCAACTGTGATTCTGTGCCTTTCTCCTCTAGCTCCATCTCCTCCACTGATGTCCTCTCAGTAGCCTGAAGCGTGAGGTTTGATTGCCTGTAGAACCAAAATTAGATTGCATAACTGCAGATTTAGCATTTCTAGAATTCCTGTGACATTGTTATTCTAGGATTTAGCTGAAGCTGGCTTCAGGAAAGCCTTATTATTATAACTGGCAGAGGCTGCTAGAGTTATTTTTACCATGTGATTGCAGACTCCTCAGTTTTAGGATTGCCACAACTTTTCACTTGATGCAAATTTACTTAATTTGAGCCTAAACTAAAGGGCTGCCTCTGTCAGCATCTAGACAATTAAAAGAAACTAAGCAAATGACGTGCACAGCAAGGTCCCTTACTCACAGTGCCAGTGGGGTGCACTGGGACAGTTTCCTGAAGAGCTAGAGGACAGAACAGCCAGCTAGCCAAACCTGGAAAGCACGGACCTAACTAGAAGGGTGGATGCTATCAAAACAGTCTTCAGAACAGAAAGGTTATCCTAGGGATGCGTGAGGTACAAGGGGAAGATGGAACACCAACTTGTGCAATAACAGGAGAAAGAAAGGTTGCCAGTAGTTTTGCTTCATTCCCTAGAGTTAGAGGGGAGAGGTTTCTGGCACCAGTTCGAAGTGTTTGCAAAGGCAGATGTAAAACTTGGGGAATTCCACCACCTAGTTAGCTAAACCAACAAGAGTTGGCTTTGATAAAACCTAGAGAGGCATTTTCGGCACAGTGTTTTCAAGTTTCGACAAATGTGGCCTCCTAGGTCAACTGAAGACACAACCCAGATGTTAACTTCCCACATGAGCTGTAAGAGCATGCTTATGCTGTTCTTCAGAGAACTGCAGTGAATCAGGGACACCTGGGAGTGCACAGCCATATTTAACGTATGGAGTCAGCCAGGGACATTTTAGAAAATGGAGGTTTGCCTGGAAAATTGTGTCTCTAAATGTTCTTGCCAAAAACCATATCTTTCAGTTGTGTTAATTCAAATGACTCATTCATAGGGGTTGGTTTTCGCCTTTGCAACAATGCAAATGATTCCTTGCCTCAAGTTCTGTAAAACAATCTTCCTAACTTTTATTCCATAGGAGGGCTTCCCCTGTTGCTCTTGAGCAGGGTTAAAAATCCACCATGATTAGAAAGCCAGAGGAAGATACAGTGTTAATATTTGGCCTTGATATTATTGCATTGGTAACAGCTAGCTTTGTAGTTTTTGGAAGAGGAGGTATACTGAAAGAACTAGTGCTTGTCACTGCAGCATCCAGCTATGGAATGGAGAAGATCTTCTTTCTGTTTGGTTGCTTTTCAAACAAGAATCCCCCAACTGGTTTTGGGCAGTGCTACTGTCCTAAAAGCTTATCTGGATTAACCTTCTATTTGTTTTGAATCTGGGCTGATTAAACCAGTTCTACCCTATGTCATAGCCAGACATGTAGCTTAGTGGGTGATGTTGGCATCTGATACCCACCACCTGAAAAGCCATACTGACTCCCAGTCAGAGTTGTCATCTCCTAAATGTCATCTTGCTCTGAGAACATTTTCCTCTGGAACACTCTTGTGGTGTCCAAGTCCGCATGTGTCAGTACCATGTTTGGGAGCCAAGTGACGTGGTGCCAGGTTGGGTGTAAGAGCCAAACCCATGCTTGGATTAGGCAGGCATCACTTTATGGGGCCAGGTGATTATCTGGCTGTCAACAGTTTCATTAGTAGAAGTCCTCTGCTCTGCAGGGGAATATATCACTTGGTCCTGGAGCAGTCTGAAAACTTTTTCACATAGCAGCTGAGAAGTCAGTGTAGGTTAGAGGTAATATCTTTTTAAGAAGGGTTTTTTTTTTGAAGCTTATACTTTAAGACACACTCAGGTCTGAGGGGAGTCATTCTGAGCACAATCTACTCCTCAGAACAAACTAAAAAAAAATCCACCATTTTCCAGGACTAACTAGTCTGGAATGTGGCCATTTTGCTCAGAAGTCCTCCCTACACTAACAAACTTTGTAGCAAGGAAGTTAGTCTTTCATTCACTCTGATCTCTACACGGCTGGGCCCATTCTCTTTGGGAATTTTACATGTTGACTGTTTCAGTTAATGCAGCTTTTAATCTGCCACACATGATTAGATACTAATTGTGTTCGTAGCTGGAAACACCACAGAAGCTGTTGGCACACAGTAGAGATTAGTCATACTATCAATTTGTTTTCTATTAAGCTTCAGGATTCATAGAAATGAAGAACCACAGAGATTTCAGCAGAGAATATACATGAAAGTAAACGAGCATTTTTTGCAAATTCAACAGTGTCTTGGAGCCACAGGTCTTGTGCCAGACAAAGTCATGAGAATAAAGTTTGTGTTTTCAAGAAAGTCGCATGCAAGAATCTTCTCCAGCTTGACAGGGTGATAAGTCATTTTGTCAAATCCAACTTTAAGATCTGCCATTAATGGTTAAAGTACAGTTCTAACACAAAAAGTTATGAGTTTTTGAGCTTGTCACTTTTCAGAAAGAAGCAGCTGCCATTTCTGATTACCTGTTCTTTCTAATTATACTACTTAATTTTCTTTTCTTAATGAGATAAAGATGCAATCTTGCATGTATGCAAGCCAAAAATGTTCCATTGTATAATGTCAGATTTCAGGGAACAGGGACTTCAAGAGGTGTCGAGAGATGCTTGCAGGCAGGGCAGGAGAGGTTGTGGTTGAACACCAAGAAGACAAAGTGTTGAAGGCACAGAGATGCAGAAAGACTGTTCCAGTGGCAGAGCAGAAAAGTTGTACAGCAGAGGAAAAAAGGTAATGAAGAAATGTAAGATGAACAAACTCTGCTTTTTGTAGGTGGTAAATATGCCGTTAAAGCATATATGAAAGGAAACTTTAAAAATGTATCATGCAATATTAATTTTTTTTAGAAAAAGTCATTGATGAAAGCAGAATTTGTCTGCGAGCCTCTTGATTTAGTGCATTTTTCTACCCTGTACCCTCAAGTATTTGCTATGATATCTGTGAAACCAGTAAGTGTTCATCCCTCACCTTCTGGAATGTTTGCCGTCTTTGTAGAAAACAATAGGAAAGGATTACGACAATAATACAGCCCAGAGCTGCTGCAATTTCTTGAATTCTCATACAGACTCTTTCTCCTGCATCTTACTCACGGCGCTTCCCATTGTTTTTCCAGCTACCGGCCGTGCTCCTGCCCAAGGGCCACATTGTTCTGCTGCCTGCTAGAAACTGATGCTAGCTACTGTGCTTTGTCAAGGCATCTGGGGACTGAATGCCAAGAAATCCTTTATCTGCTCTTGGCAACTGAGTCTCACCTGTAACTGTGGCTTAGCTGAGGAATAATGACTAAAATATGAGACATTAAGCAACGAGGGCTTCACTCAACACCAGGATACTAGAAAAAGTGTGCCATCTGTGGTCTGTGCAAGCAGAATTGTCCGAGTACACTGAGTCATGACTCTGGCTACAGATATGTGATTTTGGGATAAATATCATTCAGTGTGAAGGATAGCATAAGAGGCTACCAACAGGCAGCCAAGGAGCCCTCTGGGACACACAACTGATCAGGCCCAGTTCTCTTCCTAGGCTGCAGTAACATATCTCCTTCCCTTCTGCGCTTGCCTCAAGAGTACAGATCTGTGTTTGGGAGTATAGTTTTAGGATATCCGCAGAGACCAAGGGAACATAAGGGCACCCTCTGAAACTTCTCAGAAATCCCAACCCTGAAAGCCCATGTGTTGCTATGTGTCGGCAGCTGTGGCTCCGCTGTTCCACAGTGCTCCCTCAAGACAAGAAGCATTAGTACCGCATGAGGTAATACTGCTGCTTAAAAAGCAAATGGCTTGAGAAAGCCAATGGTAGTTACCCAAAAGGACTGTAAAGGGGCACAATGTCCTTTGTCAGGGGATATGGCTCAACAACTTTTAAAAAACAATTTGGGAGCTTCCTTCACTTCTTAAGCTCAGGGGATAAATGTGAGGCTCTGTAGCCAAATATACCATCTGACTTCCCCCGGCTTTGTTCAAACCAGGTTCCTAATAGCCTTTTTTAGGAAACAAAAAGGCAAAATATCTCCCTGGCCTACATCTGCGGTGATTTCATATAGGCTCATAAAGAACACTTCATTACAGATCTAACTTCAGACTCAGTACTTGCTGAGTTCAAACACGTATTCATGTGTAATTGTTCACATTAAAAGGACTGTGGTGTTTTATTTTAATAGTGTGTTGTTGGAAGTAAGCTAAGGTTGTAAGGACATTTGCATGTTAGGGCAGTTCCTGCTCTTGCCACTGCCTCTCTTATCTCAAGAAAAGATCTAGAAGCTGAGTGGGAAGTTTACCTCAGGAGGAAGACTGCGGAGGTTGTCCGAGTCAGAAAAGGAGAAATTTGTAGGAAAAAGATCAAGAAGAGGAAACTTTTAAGCTTTCAGTCTGTCTCCAGAGATCTCAGGTGTCACTCATTCATGAGACTTTCAATACACAATCCACTTCACAGCTTTGGGTTGGGCCAGGTGATTTTTCTCCACAAGTTACCTGAAATCACTGCTGTTTCCAGCTGGTCATGTTTCAAAAGTCAATGATCACCAGGAAGAAAGTGAGGGAATTAATGTTTGTGTAATTTTGTGTAATTACTGCAGCTCAGAGATCCAGACTGTATCATGGGGACACGTCACTTATTACCTCTTTTGACTCAAAGGTAATCCAACAGCAGCTCTAAAGACAGGAAGACGGCAGCCTACACAGTTAAGAGAAATTGAAATAGTTTGTGCACACACATCCTTGTGCAAGGAACTTTTTGGCATAAAAGGTCCTATGAGAGCACTAGGGGCTGTTAGGCCCTTACAACGAAAATTTACTCTGTTCAGCTTCTAGCTTGGGTGTAAAAAGTAAGCCAGGGTGCCAAAACAGTGTTTTTACTTATCCAAAACAGATTTTTTTTAACTTGGTCACTCAGATTTGATACGGGAGCCCTGGATGAACTTTTCCTCTCCCCAGTTCAAACCAGCAATTTCATCCTGAACAGAACCCAGACTGTCTGGGCACTCACAAGGGATACTTTGTGGTAGTTAAGGATTTGGGGAAATGGGTCTTTCTCCCTCCTGGCTGGAAGCCATACTGAGTTCCTCAGCATCCAAAGCTGTGGGGCTGGTAGGTAGCACGCTTTCCCATGGGGAGGGTTCTCCTCCTGCTCCAGCCTGTACATGTTTCTTCTTGCCTCCCTCTAGCTATCACATACCCCCACAATCACATTATTTCCCTGGGCTGTGTGATATGAATTTAATTCCCAGAGGCAGAGAGGAAGACTGAAACTGGTTTCCCACCGCCTGTGTGGATTCACTCACCAGTGGGTTATTCAGGAAAAGGCAACTGTTACCTCCAACTGCTTTAATAATCCTTTGATTCCTCAGCTTGTACTGCCAGTGCCCAAAATGAAATGCTTTGCCATTTGTTTTGCCTGAAACTTTTCCACAAAACTGCTTCCAATTTATGAATGGATTTGGCTACCTCAGAACCTCAGTTTTAGCAAAGTTGCAACTTGCCAAAAACCCTCACCCAGCGCTATTCTTGAGAGCTTTGCCCAACCTTATGTTTCAGAAGCGGCATCCGTGTACAGTGCGGTTGCTACAACCTTCCCTCCAAGCCCTCTCCTCCCCCAGTCAAAACAGGAAGGCAGGAGGGAAGCTGTGGCCAAAGCCTCTTGACCTTCCAGGGAGACAGCGAGTATTTCTGTGGAGGCACTGGGCTGATGATCTTAGCTGTGTTGACAGGGATGAGTTATAAAGTGAAGCAGGCGTAAGTGCAGTTTTAATGAGGCATAGGATTTCCAGGATTTAGGAGTGTTTTTAGCACCTTTCCCCTCTGAACCTGCTGATGCCCACACCCCATCTGCTTCCAGATGGGTACCAGTACCTCTCACCAGGCTGTGCTGGGAACTGATCATCAGTTCTGGGAGATGGCAGGAGTGCAGGGTGGCCAATCTGGCTCTGTTGTGGCTCAGGGCCATGCCACAGGGTCATCGAGGCAGCTGTCCTCCTTCACCCTCCCCTGTGGGGCTGCCCTCTCCCTCCTCCCCCCATCTATCTAATACCCCGGAGAACTGGGTCAACGGCTTGGGGGCCCTCAGAGAGGGAAAGCTGGACACAGTGCATCTGCTGGAGCTTTGGCAGAGCCGCTGCTGCACACGTGGGGCTTTGCCAGAAGGATCCACAGAGGCAGAATTGGTCTCAAATTTTAAAGCCAACTGGAGAGCCTTTGTAGTCCAGATTCAGGAACTGATCCTGTAATGGTTCACTCCCAAACCCATGAGGAGAAGAGATATTTTGGAAAGAGAAGAGAGAAGAGGGGAAGTGGTCAGTGGCTGAGATTTTCAGTGTTTTGCTTGAGCCCATCCTTGCTAGGACAAACAGCCTAATTTATGTAGGGAGGACTCTAATACAACTTACACATTTCCTTCCCTGTGTGAAGAACACAAAACCAACTTCAGTGTAATGAAATCTGCACTAAAAATCAGACTAAGACTTTTTTGTTGTACAATCACCATCCCTTAAAAATAAGGATAGGAAACACCAATTAAAGCAGCAAAAATTATTTCCAAGTGCTTTTCTTGTTAATCAACCCAAATTTATCACTAATTCTATGACCCAGTGAAGACTCCTTACTTTCTGTTAGCAGATGAGCCAATTACAAATGGATTCATTGCACTTTCTTGTTGTGCTATGAAAGTAAAGCAAAAAAGAAACCCCCAATATTGTACCACACCAGTGTTTTCAGTCTCAAAGAATTAGCTGAATTCTTGTCATCCTGACCTGTATCCAGCAGAAGAAAAGCTCTCTTAAGAGTGTTTAGTTAAAATTAATCTGATTGTCAAATAGACCTTCTTCACAGTGGTCCAGTTCTGCTCCAGTTAAGTGATACACTTTGTTGAGTCAGTAAACTTGTACGTGGGACTAAATTTTGGTCAACGGAATTTTGTTCTATGTTTCACTGCTGCATGACTTACCTCCCAAAGCTGTCTTTGGGAGAACAATTAAGTTACTTAAGATGAGCAAGGCAAGCTGCTGACACGTATCAATTCTGACGGCACTGCTGTGCAGTTTATCCAGACAAAGCCTGAAAAATGAAAGCTGGGCTGCTGCCTGTGTTTTCTTGTAACCAACCATCAGAGGAGCAAATTTCCTTGCTCCGTGGCTAACTAGATCTGCCTGGTTTGCTTAACCAGCAAGCACATTCCTGCACTTCAGGAAGAACACTCCAGGCTCATTATGAACTACTGGGCTATAGCGTGAGATTGAGAAAACAGATTTGTTTTGGGCAAGCTACTGTGACATGGAGGTGCCAGGGTGAATAACCTTTGAAAAAAGAACAATCTGCCTCCAAGAGCAAAATTAATAATCTGACAAGTGAATGGCTCTGTATTCTATATCAAAGCACAAAATGACTAGAAGTTGCAGAGATCTGACTCATGAGCAGAAATAGCATGCTAGGGACAGCTGGCACCGTTGCCACCACCAGCTGTCTGCCCCCACCGCTCAAGAATGGGTGGCTCAGATGCTGCTTCTTAAGTAATTCAGCCACAAAAGGCTACAGCTAAGCATTTTAAGGGAAACATGTCAGTGCTAGTTTATAGCCTCACTTGTTAAGATAAACCTTGAAACGGTCCAGAGTTGCCACAAAGCCTTTCAGCTCTTTAGGCAGGAGGAACAGGACAGAAGCTTTGCCAGGCATCCCGGTGAAAGCTGCACCAGGCATAAGTCAGCATTCAACACAGCAGCTTGTCCCAGCTAAGCAACACTTCGCTGCTACAGCAAGTTGTTAACAGAAGCTCCCTGTCCTCTAACCAGCAAAGGACACTTTCTGAGATGGGCAAGCTTTAAGTCATGACCCATTTAAACTTCCCGCCCCATGACCGACCAGTAGCTGCAAACAATTTGGCAATAAATCCTGTAGCACACAGGCTGCTGCTGCCCTCTGTGACAAGTTCCCTGACACGAATACAGAGTCCTAATCCTAGCGTAAAAGCTTCAGCCCAGCTCTAGATAAGCGTATAGTTTTTCACCTGGTCTTCTGTGAAAATTAGACTTTCACAAGTGCCTTATCAGTGCTGCTTTCTCTACCTCTTCTTAGCGCCTCCTCCCACCCATAACTTTGTAACATGTTTATCATGTAGAAAGACAGCTCAGAAAATCAAACTCCTACAAACGCGGGGGGGAGAGAGAACAAGTGCTTGGGTCCTTACCCATCCCCACTGAGAGTGCAGTCACACAGCAGCTTCAGCTGCTCTAGATTAGATTTGCTATAGCAATGCCCTGCCTGCATCGTCATGTTGACCCCCCCGCTTTCGGTCATTAGAAAACAAAGGAAGTGCCTGCGAAAAGCGAAAAGCCACTACCCAGGGCTGATTCGGCAGAAAACCAGCCCTACCTAGAAGTAATTCGTTTTTGCTGGATGAGCTCTATGCAGAGGCTTGTCGTCCATGTCGACCTGTGGGAGGGCAACGGAGGCAGCAGGATTCTGAGGAGCTACGGGAGAAAGAGCAGGAGTTCCATTGCCATGCTGATTTTGGGACATTTGAATTTCTGCAGAACGAACTCTCAGCAGGTTTATAGCATTGCTGAGAAGCTGCTTCCAAAAGCCGAATCCCATCCGCCTCCCCTTGCAGCTCCAGCAGGTTAGTTGCTGCTCTGAGCTCCCTGCCTGAGCGTCGGGCCACGGCTCATCAGGGCTGCAGGAGGGAAGTGCGGTGAGGCAGGATCACCTCTTCTGCTGGCAGCCTCATTTTTCTCAACTTAAAACTACTGTAAATTTGCAGCTGGAGAGTTAGGGGCATGATATACAAGTTTGGAAAGAGACGCTTCAAGTTTGCTCAGAGTTAATTTGTCAACAAATCATGCGACATTCGGCTTTTCTACATTAAAAACTCCTGTTAGAAAGCTTAATTTTGTTTCACCAACCATTATTCAAAGAACACACTAGCTGAAAATATCTCCAGAAACTCTAGCGGTGTGGGGGACGGTGCCTAGCCTCTGAATTTACAGATTCCCATCGATTCTCCCCACATAAACCAGAATTGTTAACTGGGCAGATCTGCAGCCCTGGGGATTTCTTACACCCGAATTTCTGCATCACTCACGCACTGCCTGCAGCAGTGTTTATTGGAGATTTTCTTCAACATCATTATTATCGTATGATTACTGGTTGATAAATAGGTTTGATCAAGAGTTTTCTTTTAAAAGGTATTTTTAAATACTTTGCAGTATGTGGAATCACGCACACAATATTGCATCTCAATTCTGACGCTATTACACGAGAAGGGTTCTGACCACGGTATCTATTTTCCTACTCTTTGAACAACAACAACAAAAAAGAACCGCTGAACGATCAGGCAGTTTAGGAGAGCGAAAGGCAGCGGCTAGCGAGTGGCTGCTGCGCGGAGGGAAGAGGCATCAGGTGTGTTTCCACAACCTCGGTGCGGCCGAACTAGCGACAGTTAGCTGGGATGTCTGCTCGGGACACGCAAAACCGAAGGATGCAGAGTATTTGAGATTGGTTTGGCCGCTGGCAGTCAGCTGTGGGAGCCGCCGGAATCAGGATGCAGGAATTTGGGTCTTTGTTTCAGGAACATTCCTTGGAAAGTGTCGGGGCCAGCTGCAAGACGGTCCGAAATCCCCCGTCTTATCTGCGCTCGGCGCAGGGGGGCAGCGGGGACCGCCGGAGGACCCGGCGGCACCGATTCCTCACCCCGGCTCCGGGCTTCTCGGGACCGAGGGCTCCAGGCGCCCCTGCCAGAGAGCTCGCCGGGTGTCACATCCCTTCCCGGTGACGGTGGCGGCCCCAGGG
>NW_008591499.1:0-15542 GCF_000691845.1 Merops nubicus | reverse complement strand
AAAATAAGAAACAGTCTCGTCTGGTACACCATGTTCACTAACTCAAAAATCATGGAGGTTTTTCTCTAGTACATGCTTACCTGAAGAGAACTGTTGTCCACTGGCTGTAGTGCTAGATTCTGGTTCACTGCTTGTAGGGATGCACCCATCTTGAGCTTGGAGGAAGTGGTGCGTTATGCGTAATGCTGGCTGAGCGTTAACCCTTGCCTCTCCTCCCCCATCTTCTAGAGCCCTAACTCATGTGATACCTCTAAGTAGGTCTTCGAAGGTGCCCAGGATAGTTCTCCCAAAGTCTATGATTGTAATCCTATTTATTACACTGCTTCTTCCTCACATGTTCCTGAACTCCACTATCTCATCATCGTCGCAGCCAAGGGTGCCCCCAAATTTCACTTTGCCAACCAGACCTTCTTCATTAGTACAAGGAGGTACACACCTCACTGGTTCCTCCACCACCAGTGACAGAAAGTTATCATCAATGCTCTGCATGAGCCTCGTGGACTGTGTGTGCCTTGCTGTTGCCTTTCCAGCAAATATCAAGGTGACTGAAATCCAACACCAGGGCATGTGATCTTGAGGTGTCTGTAGAAGGCCTTATCGATTTCCTGTTCCTGATCAGGTGGCCTGTAGCAAACACCCACAACAGTGTCACCCATATCAACCTACCCCTTCATTCTTACCCATAAGTTTTCAATAAGTTCTTCATCCCTACGACCAGACAGAGCTCAATATATGCCATTTGTTCATTCACATAAAGAACAACTCCAACACCTCACCTCACTGCTCTGTCTTTCCTAAAAAATACGTGTGGAATCATTACTTGCAGAGCAGGATGACATGTTTTGCTGAGCATGGACAATCAGTGCAGACAGTGAAATTCTCGTAGGCCTGAGAAAGTCCGTGAAACAACCTTGAATTAGGAAAGAAGCAAAACAACAAGAAGATAAGGGGGCTCCGTTAGCGTCTCACCCGGACAAGAATGTAAACACTGGCAGAGCTGAGGACAACAATTCTAAAGGCTGACAGTGCGTGTGGACAGAGCATGGGCAGTGATTATTATCCAATCTGTAGCTCAGCTTAGGCTTGTGAACAGGCTCGTTAACCCATGGGGTTCGGGGGGCTGTCTCTTGTCTACTATAAAAGGCTGTAAAACTTTGCAATAAAGGGATTTGACTGCCAACTCCTTAGAGTGTGCATCTTTTCTCCGGAGCTCCTTCCCAACAAGTATGTAGCTGACCATGATGACACTCCAGTCATACAAGCCATCCCACCAGGTCTCTGTAACTGCAATAAGATCTCAGCCCTGTGACCACACCCAGATCTTTAGTTCTTCCTGGTTACTCCCCATGCTGCGTGTGTTGGTGTACAGGCATTTCAGAGACTCAGCTGAGGAAAGATTCCCTGCAGGGCTGCAAGAGGATCCACCAGCCACACACCCCCTTGACCTGGCTGGCCTTCTGGCTCTCACCTTGGAAGGGAGCTAAGAACATTTGTCACTGCTCTTTTTGTCTTGGCTTATTCCCCAGTGGCATGAGCGTTGCCATCTTGGATCCCTCCCCGTAAGTCCTTCAGTTTAAAGCCTGCCTCACCAAGTTAGCCAGCCTGCTACCAAAGATTCTCTTGCCCCTTCTAGGCAGGTGTATTCCATCCCTCCCTAACAGGATATAGTCATCAAAGAATGTCCCACTATCACAAAACCCAAAACCCCAGAGATGGCACCAACCACATAGCCAGGAGCTGATATTCATTATCCATCTACATCTAGCTGCCCCTCTTCCCTAACTGATAAAATAGAGGAAAAGAGAATTTGGGCACTCATGTTTTTGACTGGCACCCACAGGGCTTTATAGTCTTCCTTGATTCTGCCCAAGTTCTGGCTCTCAGCATCATTCATGTCCACATGAACACATAGGAATTGATAGTAGTCAGTGCTCCTGACAAGTTATGGCACTGTCTTGGCAATACCTTGGATGTTAGCTGCCAGAAGGCAGCATTCCTCTCATGACTCCCTGTCAGGTGGGCAGATGGACACCTCAGTGCCCTTTAACAGAGTCACCCACTACGAGCACGTTTTTTCTTTTTATGGCATGCACTGCATGCTGCTGGTGCAGTTTCTCCATATGGACCTTGCTCTTGGGTGTCTCTAGGAGTTAAAGCTTCATATCCATTGTGGTGTGGGTGTTAGAGGGTAGAGGATGAAGAAGAATCCTGTTTTTTTGGGTCCCCAAGGTCAAAGGTACTTCTTTCTTAGAGATGTCAACTACAGGAAAGGGCCGAGACCAGGCACTCCCGGGAGGGCGAGAGGGAAGAGGCCCGTCCATTTATGTCGAGGCGCAAAGGGCTGAACCTCAGCCCCTCCGACAGGGTGGAAGGGCCGAGGCCTGGCCCTTTACGGCCAGGCACAGAGGGCCGAGGCTCGGCCCCTCCATCAGGGGGCTAACTGATTTCCTTTAGGCTCCAGACTGAAACATTCTCTCTTTAGGCACGGCAGCGCTTTCACCAAGAAATCTGACTGGGAGTGAAAATGTCTGGCTCCTGCTCTAATGGGAAAGGACCTAGCCCCGAATGAAGTTGCTGGTTATGAGAGTTCCCTAATATCCTCTCAGCAGAGGCAGGAAATTTGGGGCTACCTGCTTTCCTTTAGGCTCCAGACTGAAACATTCTCTCTTTAGGCACGGCGGAGCTTTGCCAGAGAAATCTGATTGCAGGTTAAAACATCCTTTCCCTGCTTTGAGAGGAATGGACCTAGCCCTGAATGAAGTTGCTAGATGTGAGAGTCCCTTAATACCCGCTCACCAGACTGAAACATACTCTCTCCAGGTTTGGGGGCACTTTCACCGAGAAATCTGGATGGGAGAAAATGTCCGAACCCTGCTCTAAGAAAAAAGGACCTAGTCCCAAATGAAGTAGCTAGATATGATAGTCTCCTAATACCCTTTCAGCAGAGGTAAGAAACTTGGGAAACTGAAACATGCTCTCTCCAGGCACGGCAGAGCTTTCACGAAGAAATCTGCCTGGGCATGAAAACGTCCGAGTCCTGCTCTATTACGAAAGGACCTAGCCCCGAATGAAGTAGCTAGATATGAGAGTCCCCTAATACCCTCTCAGCAGAGGCAAGAAACTTGGGGCTACCTGCTTTCCTTTAGGCTCCAGACTGAATCTCACTATATGTAGGCATGGCGGCGCTTTCATGCAGAAATCTAGCTGGAAGTGAAAACTTCTGGGCACTGCTCTAAGAGGAAATGAGTGAAAACGTCTGAGTCCTGCTCTAAAAGGAAAAGACCTAGCCCTGAATTAAGTTTCTGGACTTGACAGTCACCTAATACCCTCTCAGCAGAGGCTGGAAACTTGGGGCTACCTGCTTTCCTTTGGACTCCAGACTGAAACATACTCTCTCCAGGCACGGCAGCACTTTCACCGAGAAATTTGGATGGGAGTGAAAACGTCCGAGCCCTTTTCTAAGAGGTAAGGACCTAGACCCGAAAGAAGTAGCTAGATATGAGAGTCCCTTAATATCCTCTCAGCAGGGGCAGGAAACTTGGGGCTACCTGCTTTTCTTTAGGCTCCAGACTAAAAAATGCTCTCTCCAGGCACGGCAACGCTTTCCCGGAGAAATCTGGCTGATACTGAAAACATCCGGGCCTTGCTCTAAGAGGAAAGGACCTAGCACTGAATGGAGTTGCTGGATGTGAGAGTCCCCTAATACCTTCTCAGCAGAGCCAGGTAACTTGAGGCTAACTGCTTTCCTTTAGGCTCCAGAATGAAACATAGCCAGTCCAGGCACAGGTTCTCTGTCCCGGAGAAATCTGGCTGATACTGAAAACATCCGGGCCTTGCTCTAAGAGGAAAGGACCTAGCACTGAATGGAGTTGCTGGATGTGAGAGTCCCCTAATACCTTCTCAGCAGAGCCAGGAAACTTGAGGCTACCTGCTTTCCTTTAGGCTCCAGAGTGAAACATACTCGCTCCAGGCACGTCAGCGCTTTGCCGGAGAAATCTGATTGCGGGTTAAAACGTCCAGTCCCTGCTTTGAGAGGAAAGGACCCAGCCCTGAATGAAGTTGCTGGATGTGGGAGTCCCCTAATACCCTCTCAGCAGAGGCAGGACACTAGGGGCTACCTGCTTTCCTTTAGGTTCCAGACTGAAACATACTCCTTCCAGGCACGGCAGCGCTTTCACCGAGAAATCTGCCTGGGCGTGAAAATGTCGAAGCCCTGCTCTCAGAGAAAAGAGCCTAGCCCTGAATGCAGTTGCTGGCTGTGACAGTCACCTAATACCCTTTCAGCACAGCCAGGAAACTTGGGACTACCTGCTTACCTCTATGCTCCAGACTCAAACATACTCTCTCCAGGTACGTCCGCACTTTCACGGAGAAATGTGGCTGGGAGTGAAAACGTCGGGGCCCTGCTCTCAGAGGAAAAGGCCTAACTTCTGAATGCAGTTGCTGGCTGTGACAGTGCATTAATACCCTCTCGTTAGAGCTAGGAATCTTGGGGCTACTTGCTTTCCTTTAGGCTCCAGACTGAAACATACGCTTTCCAGGCACGTTGGCTCTTTCATTGAGAAAGGTGTCTGGGAGAGAAAACGTCGAGGTCCTGCTCTCAGAGAAAAAGCCCTAGTCCTGGAGGCAGTTGCTGGTTGTGACAGTGCTCTGATACCCTCTCAGCAGAGCCAGGAAACTTGGGGTTACCTACTTTCCATTAGGCTCCAGACTGAAACATACTGTCTCCAGGCATGTTGGCGCTTTCACGTAGAAATCTGGCTTGGAATGAAAACGTCAGGGCCCTGGTCTCAGAGAAAAGGGCCTAGTCCTGAAAGCAGTTGCTGGTTGTGATAGTCCGCTAATACACTCTCAGCAGGGCTAGGAAATTTGGGGCAACAAGGTTCCCTTGTCACTCCAGACTGAAACACATTCTATCCACATGCCTCGTCCGGTTTACGGGGACACTCGCTGGGAGTGAAAATGTCCATGCCCTGTTCTCCCCCAGAAGAGGGCGAGCCCTGATTGCAGATGCTGGTTGTGATAGTCCCCTCATACTCTCTCATGACAGCCAGGAAACTTGGGGCCACTAGCTGTCCTTGAAGATCCAGACTGAAATAAATTCTCTTCCAGCACGTTGGTTGTTCCCGGGCAATGCGGCTGGGAAGTGAAAACGTCCATGCACTGCTCTCCCACAAACGGGGCTATCCCTGAATGCTGATGCTGATTGTGATAGTCCTCTAATACCCTCTCAGCAGAGACAGGAAACTTCGGGCAACAAGCTTTCCTTGAAGCTCCAGACTGGAACACATTCTGTCCGGGTACTTCGGCTAGTTCACCTGGAGTACGGCATGCAAGTGAAAATGTCCATGCCCTGCTCTCCCACAAACGGGGCTATCCCTGAATGCTGATGCTGATTGTGATAGTCCTCTAATACCCTCTCAGCAGAGACAGGAAACTTCGGGCAACAAGCTTTCCTTGAAGCTCCAGACTGGAACACATTCTGTCCGGGTACTTCGGCTAGTTCACCTGGAGTACGGCATGCAAGTGAAAATGTCCATGCCCTGCTCTCCCACAAATGGGGCTAGCCTTGAATGCAGTTGCTGGTTGTGATAGTCCCCTAATTCCCTTTCTCCAGAGCCAGGAAACTTGGGGCTACAAGCTGTCCTTGAATGTCCAGACTGAAACCCATTCTATCAGGGCACCTTGGCTGGTTGTTGAGGAGTCCCTCTGGGCAGTGAAAACATCCATGCCCTGCTCTCCCACAAAAGGGGCTAGCCCTGAATGCAGAAGGTGGTTGTGATAGTCCCCCCATACTCTCTCAGCACAGCCAGGAAACTTGGGGCTACAGGCTTCCTTGAAGCTCCAGACTGAAACACATTCTGTCTGGGCACCTCAGATGGTTCTCAGAGACTCCAGCTGGGAAGTGAAAACGTCCATGCCCTCCTCTCCCATGAACGGGTCTAGCCCTGAATGTAGATGCTGGTTGTGATAATCCCCCAAGTCCCTCTCAGGAGAGCCAAGATACATGGGGCGACAAGCTTTCCTGGAAGCTCCAGACTGAAACCCATTCTATCCGGGCGCCTTGTCTGGTTCACGGGGACTCTGGCTGGGGAGTGAAAATGTCCATGCCCTGTTCTCTCCCGAACAGGGCTAGCCCTGAATGCACATGCTGGTTGTGATAGTCCCCTAATACCCTATCAGTAGAGCCAGGAAACTTGGGTCAACAAGATTTCTTTGAAGCTCCAGACGGAAACACATTCTGTCTGGGCACCTCAGCTAGTTCTTGGGGAGTCTCTGTGGGGAGTTAAATTATCCATGCTCTGCTCTCTCACAAACAGTGCTAGAACTGAATGCAGAAGGTGGTTGTGGTAGTTCCCTAAGATCCTCTCAACACAGCCAAGAAACTTGGGGCTACCAGATTTCCTTGAAGCTCCAGACTGAAACACATCCTATCCGGGCACATCAGCTGGTTCACGGGGACTCCAGCTGGGGAGTAGAAATGTCCAGGCCCTGTTCTCCCATGAACGGGGCTAGCTCTGAATGTAGATGATGGTTGTGATTGTCTCCTAATACCCTCTCAGCAGAGCCAGGAAACTTGGGGCTACAAGTTTTCCTTGAAGCTCCAGACTGAAACACATTCTGTCCCGGCGTCTCATCTGATTCTCGGGGAGTCCCTCTGGGGAGTGAAAACGTCCATGCCTTGCTCTCCCAGGAACAGAGCTAGCCCTGAATGCAGAAGATGGTGGTTGTAGTCCCCCGTTACCCTCTCAGCAAAGCCAGGAAACTTGGGGCTACCTGCTTTGCTTCAGGCTCCAGGGTGAAACATGACCTCCTCCACTGAGGAGCATCACTTGCTTGATGGCACAGCCCAGCTGTGAAAGGGAAAATGTCCAGGCTGTGGTCTTCCGAGAAAGTTCCTAGCCCTCAAAGCAGTTGCTGGTTCTCACTGTCCCCTAATACCTTCTCAGCAGAGCAAGGAAACTTGGGGCTATGTGCTTTGCCTGAGGCTTCAGACTGAAAAATAATGTTCTCTCAGGAGCATCGTTCAGCGTCCGGCTCTGTTAATGAAAACATCCAGCCCTGCACTTCCAGGAAAGTTGCTAGCTCTGAATGCAGTTGCTGGTTCTCACTGTCCCCTAATACTCTCTCAGCAGAGCCAGGAAACTTAGGGCTTCCTGCTTTGCTTGAAGCAAAGATTTGGAAAAACGATATTCCACTCTGGAGAAAGGATTGTTGATAGTATGTACGGCGCTAAAAAAATTAACAAAATCATTAAAAAAACTAAAGGTAATTTTTCAAGGCCCTTTTTAAAGTGGTTAATCAAGTGCTGTCTGGGAGAGCTCCTCCAGAAGGAATATCCGAAAAGGGGATTATCAGAAAATTGTATCATTAAATTCAGTACTATTCTAACCTCTTCAAGCTTGAAGAAGGTCCAGATAAAGAATTATAAATCCATGAACAAATCGTATCTACATAAGGAAAGTATTTAATAATGAAAACTCCTAGTCCTATTAAAGAAGCCCTGGAATACAAGAGTGAAATGGCTAATGCCTGGTTTATAGACGCTTCAGCGCGGAGGGAAGGGAAAATCTGGCAGTTTAAATCTGCTGCAATTAAACCTTCCATAGGCGAAGAAATAATAAATCAGGATAAAGGTAGTGCTCAAGTAGGAGAGTTATATGCAGTACTAAATGTTTTAAAGAAAGAAAAAGCCTCTGAGGATGCTATGTATATCTATACTGACTCTTTCTCAGTCTTTAAGGGCTGAGTGGATAACTTTCTGGGAACAGAACAATTGGGAAATTAATGGGGTGCCAGTTTGGCAGAAAGAGAAGTGGCAACAAATATTGACAACTGCCAAAGGAAATCCTAACTTTCATATAGGATGGATTGCTTCCAACCAGACTGACCTGAAAGATGAAGCTAGCAGATTGAACAATTGTGTTGATGAACTTGCTAGAATCAGTGCAGTTAAAATCCGGACTGCAGTAGCAGAAGGAGAAAGCCAAGAATGAGAGTGATTGCTTGAGTGGCTTCATTGTAAATGAGGTCATCCAGGAATTTTTGACTTGTACAAAGAGGCACAAACTTGCGGATGGCCTGTCACACATGAACAGTGTAAAACGACTATTTCTGAACGTGATCTTTGCAAGATCAGACTGGGAGAACATCCCGTAACAACTGACTACTCTGAGAGGGAAAAACTTTGTGGTCTACATGGCAAGTGTATTACATTGGTCCTTTCTGCAAATCAAGAAACAAACAGTACATCATCATGATGGTGGAAGTAGTGTCAGGACTAACTTGTGCCGAAGCTGTTTCTAAAGCAAAAGGTGAAAATACAGTTTGTTTCTAAGAAAAGCTGTTTGGGTTCTTGCCTAAACCCACAAATATCCAATCTGATAATGGAACTCATTTTACCTCTCTTTTAGTACAACAATGAGCTAAGAAAGAAGGTATCAAATGGACATTTCATGTCCCATACTACCCACAAGCTAATGGGGTAGTAGAACGTACTAATGGACTAATTAAAAGTCTTATTTGCCCACAGGATTCCAGATGGGATGAGAGACTGGACTATGCAGTTACCACTGTAAACAATAGGTGGGGAGTTAACAGATGCCCTTGCCTAAATGCCTTTTTTCCTTCATCACCTACCCAAGGTAAGGGACAAATCAAGAAACACTTCAAAGAATCCAAGACTGCTCTTCACCCTGGACAAACTGTTTGGTAAACATGCCTAACACTGGTAAAGTTAAACTTACTTTACAAACACTGGTGAACTCAAATACAAGGTTTCCATCTGATTTAAATTACAAAACCCACAAAATTAGTACAAAGTGAATAATTCATGTTGAGTAAAACTAAATATGGGTTTTGTTTCCTTGGGTTTATATTTCCAGAAATTTGTGTGGTGCCTGGGTGCCTGCTGCCAGAGCACCCCGTGGAGCAGCTCCTGCCTGTTTGCACAGCAAGCTGTTTCTCGGCTGCCTGGTCCCCACACATGATCCACCCACCTTGTGGCTTGAATCACTGCTGGTGCAGAACTGCTTTTCGCTGCCATCCGCTTGCTTGAGCCACAGCTGGCACGGCGCCACTTCCCGCCTGCTGCTTGCTCACCCAAGCCATGGCTGAATCACCAGAGGTGCAGCCGCCGGCTGCTGCCTGCACTCCTGCACTAAAGGGACCACCGCCACCCACCACAGCTCCTGCTGCAGAGTTGCCCACCGTGACTCCGACTGCTGCCATTCCTGGTGTCTCAACCGTCCACGCCATCACTTCACACTGCCATGGACTACATAACCCAGAGAACCTCAAAACTTCTGGCTGTTGTCATTTCATCATCGAGGACTACATATCCCACCCTCCACTGCAGTTTCTGACTGTCACCATTTTGGGTAGACTCTGAATTGGTAATCCGAGTGCATGTACACACACGCACTACCCCCTGAGGCAGTAACCCTTTTCCTTCCTGGATTCCTAATTTTTCAGTTGGGCTTAGTCCCTCCATTTCCTTTCACTAATCCTACCCCTCCAGGTTTTTTCTTATTTCACGTATACATATTAGAATTACCTTCCCTGAACCTTTACTTTCCAATTGGTGTTACTCCTAAATAAACCAAACAGTTTGTTCATTGACTATTGGCCTCGGTGATACTTTATGAGCATGGTGAGGGGGTATTTTCGACCTACCCTCTGAGATACAGTCCGACATGAATGCCTCGGTTATATGTAAAACATTCCCCACTTCAAGAGGGGAGGTCATCATGGTCCTGACATCTAGCAACTATCATTACCAGTACACGCCACTGTTTCTCACTGGCCCCTAATACTCTAATACTCAGCAGAGCCATGAACCTTGTGGCTACCTCCTTTTCTTGAGGCTCCCGACTGAAAAATAACGTTCTCTCAGGAGCATCATTCGTCGAGCGGCCCTGCAAAGCAAAATGTCCAGGCTCTGCTCTACCAGGTAAGTTCCCAGCCCTGAATACAGTTGCTGGTTCTCACTGTCCCCTAATACTCTCTCAACAGAGTCAGGAAACCTGGGGCTGCCAGCTTCCCTTGAAGCTCCAGGCTGAAACATAGTCTCCTCCACTGAAGAGCATCACTTGCTTGCTGGTGCAGCCCAGCTCTGCAAGGGAAAATGTCCAGGCCCTGCGCTGCCAGGAAAGTTGCTAGCCTTGAATGCAGTTGGTGTTTCTCACTGTCTCCTAATACCCTCTCAGCAGAGCCAGGAAAACTGGGGCTACCTGCTTTGCTTGAAGCTCCAGGCTGAAACATAATCTCCTCCACTGAGGAGCATTACTCGTTTGCCGGTGCAGACCAGCTGTTAGTGAATAAGTCCATTCCTGCACTGCCAGGAAATTGCTAGCCCTGAATGCAGTTGCTGGTGCTCACTGTCCCCTAATACCTTCTCAGCAGAGCCAGGAAATGTGCGGCTACCTCCTTTCCATGAGGCTCCAGACTGAAAAATAATGTTCTCTCAGGAGAATCATTTGGCATCTGGCTCTGCAAGGGAAGATGTCCAGGCCCTGCTCTGCCAGGAAAGTTGCTATACCGTGAATACAGTTGCTGGTTCTCACTGTCCCCTAATACCCTCTCAGCAGAGCCACGAAACTTTAGGCTACCTGCTTTGCTTGAAGCTCCAGGCTGAAACATAATCTTCTCCAAGGAGCATTGCCCGGTTCACTGTGGAGCCTGGCTCAGAGAGTCTAAATGTCCAGGCACCTCCTCTGCCAGGATAGTTGCTAGCCCTGAATGCAGTTCCTGGTTCTCACTGTCCCATAATACCCTCTCAGCAGAGGCAGGAATCTTTTGGACACCTGCTTTGCTTGAATTTCCAGGCTGAAACATAATCATCTATGAGGAGCATGGCATGGTTCACAGCAGAGCCGGGTTCTGAGAGTCTGAAAGTCTGAGCACCTACTCTGCCAAGAAAGTTGCTAGCCCTCAATGCAGTTGCTGGTTCTCACTGTCCCCTAATACTCTTTTAGCAGAGGTAGGAACCTTTTGAATATCAGCTCTCCTGAAGCTCGAGGCTGCAAAAAAGTCTCCTGTTAGGAGCATGGGTTGGTTCATGGCGGAGCCCAATTAGGAGAGTGTTAACTTGCAGGCACCTGCTCTGCCAGGAAAGTTGCTAGCCCTCAGTGCAGTTGCTGGTTCTCACTAGCCCATAATAATTTCTCAGCAGAGGCAGGAATCTTTCGGATTTGAGCTTTGTTTGAAGATCCAGGGTGGAATAAAATCTCCTGTGAGGAGCATTGCGCAGTTCACCACAGAGCCCAACTCTGAGAATGTTAATGTCCAGGCACCTGCTCTGGAAGGAATGTTGCTAGCCCTCAACGGAGTTGCTGGTTCTCACTGTCCCCCTAATACCCTCTCAGTGGAGGCAGGAATCTTTCCGATACCAGCTTTGCTTGACACTCCAGGCTCGAAAACAGTCTCCTGTGAGGAGCATTGCCCAGTTCACGACAGAGCCTGGCTCGGAGAGTCTAAATGTCCAGGCACCTGCTCTGCGATAACTTCTAGGCAACAGTCTGCCAGTAATGTCATTAGCTGTGAATTCAGGTCCTACTTCTCAATAGCCCCTAAAACCCTCTCAACAAGACAGAGGGAATTCGGGGCTACATACCGTGCTTTACGCTCCAGTGTATCTAAAAAATTCTCTTCAGCTTGGCCTGTAGGAGTGAACTGTATAGTGTGAATCTCATAAAGTAAACATCCTAGCACTGCTCCTGCAAGAAACCTGCTAACCCTTAATTTGCCTAAATCCATAAAGCTCCAGGAGAATAGGTGTGTTTTAGTTTATGCCTAAAGCAAACCTGATAGCTCCAAATTCCCTGGGTCTGTTGAGAGGCTTGTAGGGGATAGAAACAGCACCTGCTACCCCATTCCTGGAAGTGCAGAGCCTGATCTCTTCACGTCAACAACCAGGCTCTGCACTGAACAGATAAACCTCCAAGAGAAGAGAATTTGCTATGTATTTGGAGCCTAAAGCAAACCAGGTGTCCCCAGATTTTCTCTCTCTTTTGAGAAGATTTTAGGGGACACTGAGAAAAAACAAAGGCATTCAGGTCTAGCTCCATTCCTATGAGAGTAGTACCTAGACCTTTTTAATTGCAGAACCAGGGATCTCCTGTGAACCATGACAATCACCACTGAATAAATCATGTTAGGCATGCTGGAAGTTAAACCAAGGGTTTAGTCATAAATTTTCAGGCAAGTTTGAGAAGGTTTTAGGAGATAGTAAGAGCAAGAAACAGCATTCAGGGCTAACTCCTATTCTGGGAGAGCATGGCCTGGACATTTTCACATTCACTGCCAGACTATGCAGTGAAATGGTATAGATTCTGCAGCAGAAAATTAGTTCAAAGTGTGCTGCCTTCAGCAAAGCTGGTAGCCCTAAATTTCCTAGCTCTTTTCAGAGTACTAGAGCACCGTGGGAACCAGAAGCTCCATTCAGGTCTAGCCCCTTGCTTGAGAAACCAGTGTAGGACATTACCACTTCAACAGACAAGCTCTGCAACTGAAGAGAGTATGTCAGTAGGTCTGGAGTAATTTTAAATCTTAAATATAAGTTTTATATTGTCTGTCATTTTTATTTTCGAAGGCTGTCCCTTGGTTGCTGTTTTGGTTTTGGTTTTGTTTTTTTTTTTTTGTGGGGAGATCATTCAGCTTCCCACGTTTATTTATTCTCTGGCTTCAGTGCAGAGCCCAGTTCTGGAAGTGAAAAGTCCAGGCCCTGCTTTCCCAGGAAGGGGCACTAGCCCTGAATGCATTTGCTATTTCTTGGAATCCCCTAATGCCCTCTCCACCGAACCCGGAAATTTGGGGGCAACTGTTGTGCTTTAAAGTCCACATTGGCTAATATACTCTTTCCTGCCAGGGCTACACACATTCACTGAGGAGCTCAGTTCTGGAAGTGAAAAAGTCCAGGCCCTGCTCTCCCAGGAAAGGGGATAGGCCCTGAATGTTGTTGCTGGTTCTCAATATCTCCTAAATCCCTTCCAAAAGACTGGAACAAGCAAATTCACACAATAGCAAAATCTGATACTGTTAAGAGATATTCCTTATTGCAGCACTGGGTGCACAGGAGATCACTCCGCCTAACATGAATGCCCCTGAAAGTTGAAGTTCTATGCAAGTTATACACAGATATTCATGAGAAGTCCCAGAAAGCTCAATCACCCCCCGCTTCCCCAAAAGACATTATAATAGCTCTCCCTATCAGCTTGTAATTTCTCGGTCTCTGCTGCTTTCCAGTGGCCACAAGTTATTACTGCAGTAGCTCTGCTGGTCGTTTACTTCAGCCAGTGGTCATTTCTCTTCTTCATCATGGTGTTAGCTAGTTGATCTCTCTTTGTCTGTGCATGCTCACTTTGATTTGGCTTGCAGAAGAGGAAACAGTGTTTTATCTATCCCATTACTTTTTAGTTCTGAGACCAAGACAATCGTTGCTTCTTCTTGCTTTAGTTCTTATGTACAAAGTTCTATACAAACTGTATAAATGCTAAAGTTAATAATAATTTTATTTGGCTAAGCTATTGTGGCAGTTAGCTTCACCTTAAACCTCTAACATTAAGCAAGTTTCTGTTAACTTCCTATTCAGTCCCTTTTTCAACTCCCCCATTACAAGAATCTTGGGAAGTCATTTGCAACCATTTACATAGAATACATTTCTAGAAAAAAAACATTTTTCCCTAATGAGTTGCTAAAATACTTTCCTGAGTGTATTTTATGCCTCTTCCAATCTTCATAATTTGTTTTACTCTAGCTAAACACTTTATCATGATGCAAAGTTCAACATACATCATAACTATTAGGACAAAGCACATTATAACAAGTATCAACAATACCAGAACAGGATGAAGCCTCTTGTTGAAGATTCCTGTTATCGTTGGTGACCAGCAAAAAAAAAAAGTGTATTCCACCATTCATATTGCCTGTCCTTTTTGACTCCAGTAACTGACATATGTCTTCTACATCATGGTGGATGGATATCAAAGTCTTTTGTCCAGTTTCTTGGGCCGCTTTCACTAACCACTTCAAAGCATCATGTTGGACTAACTTCTTTACTAAAGTGAGATTCATCCTGATAGGGGTTAAGTTGTAACTCATGAGTCAACATATCATTAGGTTGCAACAATTGATAAGAGGTTACAGGAGCTGAATACTCAATATATATATATAATTCTTATAAATTCTTATAAAATTCCTTATAATTCTTGTAAAATTGCAAACACAAATATTAGAATGATCATTTATATGTATACGTACATATCTGATGTTTCATCAGGATGTATTTCAAAATGGCCAACATTTTGTTCACTATCCAGACAAGTGTCTTGTGCCTTAAGGGTATTACCTTCACAACTAAAGCCTCTTGCTGTTCTTGTGTGAAACAGGCATCACATCAACTGCCATTTGTCTCCATTCCGTTGAGCCAATACTCTGTGTTTTATTGGATAAAGTGTGGTTCCCATACGATTTATCCCTACTGCACTGGTGGGGTACATAGTATATGTTGATGCATTGTAAACAGTTCAAACGAAAGCAGCGAATTTGCTTTTAGCAGGATCATAAGTGAAGTTAACTAAATGCCACCAGGAATCTCCTTTCAAATTCAGTTGTGTTGGCCCATATGATTTTTCAGAATCTCTGTGGATTAAGCGTTTTCTTCACCTTACTTTATAATGGTGGCTGCTACTGACTGTACCCATAATTGGGCTTTGACGCAACTAAGAGCTTGGGAGGTATCACTTTGGGCTGTATTCAATGCCTTTATGATCCTTTTGTGATATTGTTCTTCATTTTCTTCCCACTGTGGTACTACGTTTGATAGGAGCCACTGACAGGCTCCTAAGGCCAGAAGACAGGATCATAAAGAATTGCACCCAGTTTGTTTGTGATTATTTTCAGCATCTACACTGTTTAGAACCTCCAGTCCAGTTCCCAAAACACTGGTCAAATCTCATTTCAACAGGTTCATCTGTGTAACCACGCTAAACCATCCTGCATAAAACATGGCCAGGAAAGGGGAGCAAGTAGGTTTGATTGCAGCTATGTCTCCACTCGCTTCAGAGAATTTTTAACTATACACAGTACATTTTCAAAAACTTCTGGTGATAACGTTTTCTTATCCACTACAATGGATGAAGTAACAGGTGGGGCGGTTCTCTCTTCTTTTATATTGTGCTTTTATATTGTGCTTTGTAGTATCTATCTTAAATTTAAATGTCAATCTCCTTCTATTTAGTGCCCAGAGACATGTTACAAAGACAGCTTATGTAAAAGTAAAATCGTACCAGCAATCCACTGGAAAGACAATGGTTTGAAACCTGCTGGTCCTGGTGGGAGGAGATCTGAAATTTAATACCAGGAGCAAGCCTGAATGAAAGGGGCATACACCTGTTCTATTCCCACACCCCTCTTCCTGTCTTCGGGACTTCCTGCTGGGACCTATAAAAGGGGCGAGAAGACACGCCTCTCTCTCTTGCCTCTTCCTCTTCTCCTCTGCGAGGGTCCTGGCCGGGACACGCTGCTACTGCTGCTTGTGGTTT
>NW_008591498.1:0-1902 GCF_000691845.1 Merops nubicus | reverse complement strand
CGGGGGGGGGTCGGGGGGTGGCAGCGAGCCCTTAGCTGGGCATCTGCACCTCGTCGTACACGTCCTTGCCCTCCACCTCATCCAAGGTCACCACAGCATCGTCTGCATCCAGCTGCGGGGACAGGAGAGGGCGTGAGGTGGGACAGGGACCACGGGGACGGGGCAGAAAGGGAACAGGGATGAAGATGAGGATGGGGATGGAGACAGGGACAGGGTGGGGATGGGGGGGTTCAGGAATAGGGGCAGGACAGAGGACAAGGACAGTGATGGGGATGTGGACAGGGATCGGGGCTGGGATGGGAGTGAGAATAGGGGTGGGGGTGAGGCTGGGGACAGGGATGAGGATGGGGACAGAGAAGGGACAGGGATGGGGATGGGGACACAGATGGGGATGGGGACGGGGACAGGGATGAGGATGAAGATGGGGATAGGGCAGGGAGAGGGATGGGGACACAGATGGGGATGAGGATGAGCACAGGGATGGGGCTGGGCACAGCGATGAAGATGGGCACAGCGATAAGGATGGGGACAGGGATAGGGATGGGGACAGGGATAGGGATGGGGACAGGGATGGGGACAGCACCACGCTGGTTCCCAGCCACTGTCAGGGCTACGTACACATCTGAGCTCGATGTCCCGGAAGATCTTGGGCAGCAGGAAGCGCCGCAGGGGCACGGTGAGGATGAGGACGAAGGGCAGTGCCAGCGAGGCCGGGGTGGATTTCACCACCCACAGCAGCACGAGGACGACGATCTGGGTGAAGGTGAAGAGGTGCATCCGCCAAGTCTTCACCTGAGGGATGAGGAGCCCAGCGGGGTCAGGGTGGGGGTCTAGCACCCTGCACCCTTCCCAGGGCAGGGACCACCGGCCTAAAGAGCCCAGCGAAGGTCAGCACTGAAGCAGGAGGCTCTCTGAGGAGCTCCAGGCGGTTCAGGCAGCCCCGTGGGGTGCCACCCTGCAGGTCTCCCCCCTGCCCATGGCCACCAGGCCGAGTGACACAGGGCTCACTCACCCGAGTGACATAGGGCTCGCTGGGGTGGTACTTGGGTGGAATCAGCAAGAGCAGGATGCGGTCAAAGAGCTGGATGCCAAAGAGGGAGGTGACCCCCATGTAGAGGAAGATGCCAAAGAGCACAGCCAGCGGGATGTACTTCAGGATGGGCTCCATGAGGATGGACACTCCTGAAGGGGAGAAGAAGAGGTCAGGGAGAGCCTCCAAGGGCACCCAGCCCTCATCACCTGCTGGGGAGGGGGCACCTCCCCAGCTCACCGATGAGCACGGCCACCAAGAAGCCACTGATGCGCTGTTCCTTGACCTCCAGGATCTGGGCCTTGCCACTGGGGTCAGAGGTCTTGCTCATGACGGTGAGGGCGTTGGCGTGGGTGATGGTGCGGACGGTGGTGGCACTGAGCCAGGGCATGCCAAAGAGGGCAGCCAGCCCCCCCATGGCCACGATCAGCAGCAGGTCCAGGTGGAAGCCGGTGCCCTTCACCAGCTTCCTCTCGGGCTTGCTGACGATGAGTCTGCCAGAGACAGAAGAGGGTCAGTGGTGGGAGGTCCTCTTCCAGCCCTGTCCTGCCAGGCACCCCGCAGCCCTCCCCTCCCTCCCCAAAACCTCTCCCCAGTCCTCACGTGGTGATCTGTGTCTCGAGGAAGATGAGGATGAAGACCAGGATGGCGGGCACCACCGAGGCAAACATCATCCAGATGGGGAAGGAGTTGTCCTTCCCCAAGGGGCTGATAAACCAGCCCCGGGCAGACGCGTTGGTGACCTCCAGCCCTCTGGGGACATTCAGTTTCTGGATGGGAGCAGAAATGGGGGAGTGAGGGGACAGGGCTGAGCACCCACCTCCACCTCCCCTTGTTGGAGACACCCGTCATAGAATCATAGAATCATAGAA
>NW_008591497.1:0-17103 GCF_000691845.1 Merops nubicus | reverse complement strand
ACACCGCCCGCCCCCCGCGCTTTGCCACCGCCCAGGGGCCGCGGGGAGGGGCGACGGTTCGGTTTTTGTACAGAAACAAGAGAAAATGGCTCACGGGTGTCGAAACGTTCAAAACAGATACGGAACCCATATGTCAACGTGAATCCCGGCTGGCCACGCAGGTGTAGCAAATGAAAACCCGAGTGCACTACTGAACTTGGCAGGTGCCCATACTTGAAATTCCAGGCTAAGGAACTTCAAAAGCAAAACAAAACAGTTGTTACACAATTTCTGCTGGGCTCTAGTCCTGGCCACCGTGTGCAGACTCACCCCGAAAGCAGCAGTACCTGTCCTTTGACTCTGAGCGTTCCTTGGCAGAATTACAACAACAAGCTACTCCTGCAACTCCTTTCAAGCAGTAATTACGCAAGCATTCAGCGGGCAAAAACGTTTGTCGGAGATCCCCTCAACTTTTCTCAACAGATTATATATAGCTACAATTTCTACCAACACTGTAACATGATATTTTGCCTAACTTTCTGGTTTAAAGGACAACTTGTATCCATGTACTCAGCAGATACCACAAGAAGAGTTTATATCACATTCATGGCAAATAAATTTTAATTTAAAAAAGGCATTCACATAAAGCTTTGACAAGCATATAACTTTAAGTACATAGTTTAAAAATATATTAAGAAAAAACAACTGGAAAATGTTTGGTAGTTTCCCATTCCTTGTCATTGCCCAAAAAGGAAAAAGTGTAAACAGAAAACCACAAAAGAACGAGCGTCTCTGATTGTAAAGTAGGCAGATAATACCACTGTTATATCAGACCATCATGGACTCAACTCCTCACTGGGGACTTGAGGTGTCATCTTCATAATGGACAGTGTCTATTATGAACTCCAAAAAAAACACCCTCAGAAACCAATGGAAACAAAAACACACAAAAAAAAATCCCCAAAACAACCTACTGAACAAAAAATTTAAAAAACAAACAAACAAAAAACCCCAAAACAACTCCAACAAACCCACACCCAGCCTTTCATGAAATTGTTTGAAGCCCTAAAAGTGATGGTAAAACCACTAACATCTCTGAAGACAAGATGACAATTTCACAGCAATCATCAAATCAGGAAATCCACGAGGGCTGGACAAAATAATTAAAAAAATCAAGTTATCCAAGCAGCAGACACCCATCACTGGAAAAAGTAACAGAAACCCTTTGACTCCCAGCAGAGTACACATTTCACACACATTCATTCACACACAGTTTTTAATTTAAAACTAAACCTGCAGGAGTAGGATTTAGTACAAATTTCTTATGTAAATCAGATAGTACAGAAAGCAGCAAGAGATAATTACTGTTTGTGTCCTGTGGCATGGAGGTAACAAGATTAACGTGAAATCCTCACACAACACCTTTTAATAAGGGCCTCTCCAAAGAGACCACCACCAATCTCATCAGGTTATGAGGAGGGAAAGGAGACTGGTACCATCACTTGTCCAGCATCACCCAGGTGACCAGCAGCAAAGCCTAGAAGGGGAGACAAACCTCCTGGACTGCAGCAGCAGTCTTCAAAGAGGCAAATTAACCACAGTACTAGAGTTCCTAATGTTGACAGACAATTAGTTTGCAGCATATAAATTCAAAGTGTTGTGGAAATGTGAGAGCTCTGTCAAGATGGAAGCAGAGCATCTCTTTTTCCCTGGAAGCCTAATTCAGGCTCTTAACTCTGAGAACGTGGTATCGGTGACTACAAGACCTTTCAGCCAGGTTTGTAAGATGTAGTTTACCCCACATGGTAATAATTATAGTCTTGTCTTTTTTTGCCCCTGTGGCTTTATTTGAAGAATGGCTCAAATCGTCTCAGCTCCAGGTCTGGAGTTCACCATTCTGCCATACACTGTACTGAACGAATTCAACTCTTCCTGGAGGTGCTACAGAAAAGAAAGATGGAAAAAATCCTGTCTATATCCTCTTGCTGCTGCCTTCAAGTGGGTCATAACCTGGAGGAGGCTTTTTGCTTCTTTCAAGTGTTTTTATTTTGTTGAAGCTGAACTCATTGATTTTCTAATCAGGGGATTTTAAACATTTTCAGATAAGACAAAACCCCAAGGAAACACACCCTGCCCTCAAGCCCCTTTTCTGCCAGGAAAGGGCCAAATGTCTAAAGAAAGCAACAGTTGCTGGCCAGCCACACCATGAACAAGCCTTTGTCATTAGGAGAAGAGCTTGAGCAGGAGGGTTTCAGCACTTCACAGTCAGAAAATCCCCAACAACGCTGCTGTGGGGAGTACCACTGATGGAGCTGGATTCACAAAGGTGAATTCCACCTCTTCTCAGGTGACTCCTCAACCTTAAAAAAAGGTTCAGATCCCAAAGGAGTATCCCAGTCCTTGGATCACTGCTGGTCTCTCCTAATCAGCTATCACATATTGATGGGTTATTAGATAGCCATGAGGGAAGGGAGATAGATTAGACTGAGGATAGCCAGGCTCCCACTTATGGGCACAAGAAACTGAAGCTTCCAAAATAAATATTTCACAGTATCACTGTGGTTGGAAAGGACCTTTAAGATCATCAAGTCCAACCTTATCTAACTCTACTAGGGCACTTCTACACCACATCCCTAAGCACCCTATCTAGACAGTTTTTAAATACATGCAGAGATAGTGATTCAACCACTTCCCTGGGAAGCCTGTTCCAGTGTTTGAACACCATTTCAGTGTAGTTTTTCCTAATGTCTAACCTAAACCTCCCTGGTGTAACTTAGCACCATTTCCTCTTCTCCTGTCAGCTGTGGCCTGTGAGATGAGGCCACTGCCTGCCCCCCTACCGCCTCCCTTCAGGCAGCTGTAGAGAGTGATAAGGTCACTAAACAACCCCACTTCCCTCACCCACTCCTCACAAGGCTTATCCTCAAGACCTTTCAGCAGCTTTGTTGCCCTTCTATGCACCCTCTCTAGAACTCCAATGTCCTTGTCCTGCAGTGCCCAAAACTGAACACAGTATCCCAAGGTGCAGCCCCACCAGTGCTGAGTACAGTGGGACAATCACTTCTCTAGTCCTGCTGGCCACACCATTCCTAATACAAGACAGGATGCCATTGGCCATTTTGGCCACCTGGGCACACTGCTGGCTCATGTTCAGCCAGCTGCCAATCAATATCCCTGGGTCCCCTTCTGCCCCGCAGCTTTCCAGCCACTCCTCCCCAAGTCTATAGTTTTCCTGAGGTTGCTGTGGCCCAAGGGCAGGACCCGGCCCTTGGCCTTGTTCAACCTCCCCCAGCTGAGCACGGCCCATCAGTCCAGCCTGTCTGGGTCCCTCTCAAGGGCCTCCCTACCCTCCAGCAGATCAACACACCCACCTACCCTGGTGTCACCTGCAAACTTACTGAGGGTGTTCTCAATCTCTTCATCAAGATCATTGATAAAGATGTTAAAGAGGATTTCAGAAATATTTCAAAATATTTAATTTAAACAAACAAAAAAAACCAACTTGACAACAGGGCTTGAAAAGTTTGGTTATTTTCTGTTTTGTTTTGTTTTTTTTTTTTCTCTTCTGCAAGACAGAATCTCAGAATAATTTATGTGTCTGGGGTATCCAGGCGTCAATTAATCCAACTTCAGCTCTCACAGCACAACCAACTTACATCAAGTTGTACTGCAGCTGGAGATCCTACACAGCAGGTCCTCTGGGACCCTGCTCTTCCTATCTAATCAAGATTTCCTGTGTTGGAAAATGCATTTGTTGCCTCCCATTTTTTCACTGTTCACATCTGAGAGACGCCTGCTCCTGTCTGCTCTCTACCCCCACCAGGCAGCAACAGACAGGAACAAATCCCTCCTTGTCCTTCTCTTGCCCAGGAAAACAAATCCAGCTCTCCTGACCTCTCCTGCACTTGCTGCACTCCAGCCTGCTTGTCCTGGTAGCTCGGCACTGCACTTCCTGTAGCAGCTCAGTGTCTTCCCTCTGCTAGGGAGCACAGTCTTCCCGTCGTGGGGCAGAAGGAAGGAAACCCTTCCCTCGTCCCGCCAGCCACCCTCCTGCTACCACCGCAGCGATGGTTTGCTGCCAGGGCACCCTGACAGCTCCTGCCCACCTCGCTCACCAGGACGCTCGGCCTGCCTGACGCAGCAGCCTGGATCCAGTGCAACCCATGGCACCCAAAAGGACACACCGTGTGCCTCTGAAGGCTTAGTGGTAGCATTTTAAACCATTACTTTAAAAAAAAATTCCCACATCATCTCATGCACCACTCCAAGGAACCCGAGTCTTCTCCCTATAAAAAGCTGTGAAAAAAAATTAATGCTGAGAGCCTGACAGCTTCAGAAATGAGAATGTTTAACTGCTGCTATAAAGGTCTTACTAAGTATAACCAAGAGCACTGATAATTAAACACACTAAAATTAGCACCAAATCTGCACAGAGAGTCAACATTTTGGAGAGTTTTTCCAAACAAAAGAAAAGATCCCATTTGCCCTGGAGAATTGCATGTAATTATTTTCTGCAAATTCAGCTGTAGAAATTTTAAAACAGGAAAAAAGGAAAGGGATATATTTAATTATTTAAGAATATCTATTTATTTTTAAGCAATTAAGAGTTCATTTAATCTTCGTGTGTATCTTGCATGCAAGCAATAACAAAACTGTCCTTTTGGAAAGAAGGGATACTGTGCAAAGAAAGGAAAAAAGCTGAAATCGAGCCTCTATCTCAGAGTTTCATCATGAAGTTTGTTTTTTTTCCCACCCCTTTATCTCTGTAGACTGTTAAGCACTTTAGAAGATTTGTAAGCTATTCATAGGAAGAAAGCTCTACAAAGGTAGCAAATTCAAGGTTCCTCCAACATGCCATTCTGCTGTTTAAGCAAGGAAACAGAAGTGCACTGCTCCACAAGCTGAACGCTGTGCACATCCAGCACTGCAAACACAGAATACCAGCATCAGGGTCACACTTCTGGCTACCCCACAGTTCCCACATCTTGCTAAGACCTGTGGAATCCACACCTCCCTGAGAACGTGCTAACTGGTGTTTTCCACAGCTACTCAAACATACAGGCTGTAACTATTTTCTGTATGTTACAAGAGATCTTGCACCTGAATCAAAACTACTACAAAATATTGTTAAACGTAGTAAATTATTTCCATTTGTATAGATGCATAAGTGTATGCACAGAGCAGGCAATCAAAATGCTTCCTATCTAGCCTGCAGAAATCCTGTGACAGAGATGATATTCAGAATTTCTCTCTCCAGGACCTACACTTAACTAAATCCACCCCATCTCCCTGGGTGATGGGAACGCTGAGTGCTCTAGGCTCCCAAAGCACTTAGGTAAATATAAAGACTTTGACCACACATCAAATTTTCTGCTTGACTAGAAATCACTTTGGACCAGGTCCTGCAATCCTGACACATGTAACACCTGGAAAAATCATTAAATAAAAGGGTCTGTTTCCTTTCCATGAGATCAGCTTCCAACTTTCTGAAGAGATGCCAGGGTGGTTCAGTGCAGCATGAAGAGACCAACAGAGCAGTATGGGATATCTTCAAACCTTTGCCTACACTCAACCAGGCTGGAACCTGCTCTTTATTCAAGAAAACTTTTAAAATTCTATACTTCTAGAGTTCTTCCTTTTTTCAAATACTAAACAAAGCTGTTGCTTGTACAGGCTGCACGGATACGATGCTTAGGAAATTTAAAGGAAAGTGATTTCTTGTCTTCTGGCTGGTGGTAGGTTCCATTGCTAGATGTGGACACAGCATACGTGTATCAGCTAATATCATGGCAGCACATCACAGTGAGCCAGCTTCACATACATCTATGCACACACCTGATGTACGTAGTAGCCTCGCACTTTATAAATGCTCTGAAGTTTAAACACATTCTCTTAACAAGCTAAAGCTTCAGTAAGGTATTTCACTGCATACACAACCATGCCATCATGGGTGAAGCCATTGTTTTGAACATGACACTGAATGAAATTACATTTTTATTTGGTAGTTTAAGGATCAACAAGCAGTAAGAGATCACTGCTACCTCTTCCCTAGGATGTGAGAAAGGGAGAACATAGTGAAAATAATCACAGAACACCTAACATGTGCATGTGCTTAGGCAACGTAGGTAGGTTTTGTTCTGGTTTAGGAATGCTTAGCTTGGGCAGGAGGAGGGGGTTCTTTAGGTCATATATGCACTTCCACTGTTGGAAAGAATTTGCAAGTTGAAAACAGAGGTAAGAAAAGATTGGAAAACACCACTCACTTCCCTTCATGTCCTCCCATCTCCCATACGACTCTAGGGTATTTGGTCACTTTTGACCACAAAATGCATTTTTCCCCTATTAAAGTGTTAATCTGACCTATCTTATTTGCTGTTATTTACAGTAGTACCTAAGATGGCATCAGCTACAAGTGCAGCTCCATTTGTCTCCATATGTACATCGTTCTTGTCCAGTGGCAAAAAAAGCCAAGGAAAAGTGATGAACAACAGGCAGAGCTGCTTTCTGTTTTAAAGCCCTCTCCAGCTGATCATGTAAGTTTTCTTATACCAGATAGCTCAGCCTGGAGATTTCCACAGAGGTTATCTCCCTGAAGATTAAATACAATTCATCTCAGCTTTTCAAAGCAGAACAGTAGATAACTGAAAAAAAGTAAATTATATAATCCTGCCACAACAGCTAAACTTTCTCCAGGAAAACGTTCCAAGAACAGCATGCTTAGTTTGCCTCAAAGTGGCACTGGAAGTGTCCTGTGTAGAAAACAGCCTCTCAGGCTTGCTGAAGTTGTAAAAGGAATTTTAAAACAACGGAACTGAGCATTCACACTGTCAAAACTTTATCGAGGAAGATAAAAACAGATCAACTACACTGTATTACTTTCAGATTTTCTAAACACCCCAACAATCCCACCCACTTACTGGGGTTTTCCAAACAGCCAAGACAGGCAGGCATCTTGTTTCTCCTAACAGAGATAAGCAATAATTCCTGAGCTGTGCTGGAAGCCACTTCCCATTTTTACAGGAGAAGAGAGGCAGAACATTGAACAGCCCCCCGAGAATAAAGCATCAGAAATCCTGTGCCATGAACGTTTCCTGTGAAGCAAAGGTCATTCTGATACACGTTGAAATTTCAGATGCACAACCAAGGGAATTGTCAATGGGCCTCAGGTTCCCCACATCAGGTTTCTGGTTGCCCTAAGAACAAAATTATGCCATTTTTGTTGGAAGATATGACGCAAACTGTAAGTTCCTGGGGAACATTTTGAGTCAAACAAGTCAGTGTTTTCCCAGAGAAAGCTTTATGTCAGACTATACCTGCTAGCTGCAGACTCCTCTCTCACATCTGTT
This sequence comes from Merops nubicus, assembly GCF_000691845.1. Taxonomy (NCBI): domain Eukaryota; kingdom Metazoa; phylum Chordata; class Aves; order Coraciiformes; family Meropidae; genus Merops; species Merops nubicus. Next base: position 9,778 of record NW_008591497.1, on the reverse strand, counting down.
TTCAAGATTAGCAGACTGCAGCTTTTCTCACCTGTTTTTTTCTTATTCACTGATAACAGATACAAGTTGCCCTCTTTTCAGGTCCTTCTCTCTGAAAGACATATTGCAAGTGAAGGAAACTCTCAATTAAGTAAAACAAACAAAACAAATCAGTAAAATAAGCTTTTTGCATTCTTCAGCTCAGAAATGCACTCCTGAGGTGAAGAGGATCGCCAAGGTAATACTTCTGAGAAACCTGACAGGAAAAGCTGTCTACGGGTGATTGTAATTCCAAACATATTTAAGCTATTTATGGGTATTTTAATTTTAGGAGATCCATTCTTATCCACCTATGCATTGAATGAAAATGAAGTTCTCCAGAGATGAAGCCTGTGATTTAAACACTGCATAGAAATACAAATCCAACTGAATAAATGCTATTGTTGCTTAATTTTTAATTCCTGAAAATGCCAAACTACTGACCTCAGGCATCAGTGGTAGAGCATAATATTACATTATGACCATTTTATGTACACAGCACCATCTCTCCTGACCATATACCACCCATATGTGGACATGTTGACCAAAAGGATTCTGAATTTTACAAGGGTGGAAAAAAAAAGATTTGAAAGTCTTCAAGCATAAAGTAGCATTTTCAGATAAGATGCAGATGCTGATTCATTGCAAAGACAGGACCTACAGCATTGACCCCAGGGGCTGGCACTCCTGCAGAAGGAAGCCACCATCTCCTTCCTCACCACAGACAACACCCACCACACCTGAGGTTTGGGTCAGTACTACTCAGTTCACACACCTATGGACTTCCAAAGTAACCACATGCTATTCTATCTGAAGCCTTGTTCATCTATTCAATTTACTCCTCCTGAAGCATTTAAGTTCTCCACACCTCCACAGAGCTCAAGGAAGCCATTCTTTAGATTAGTATTTTCTTATCTGCTATGAAATTCAGTTACTCCTGGGCCTTTTCTGTTATAATGCTATTTAGGGGTTTGGGTGGACAGGCATGGGAGCGGGATCATTAAAGAAATCTTTGTGCATCTTTGTTTTCAACAAGTATTAAATGAACTTTAAAATAAATAAATAAAATATTAACAATCAGCACTTAGCTTCTGTTGCAAGATTCCAAAAAATCTGAATCGGGGACTGCTCAAAGTGGACTACAGCATCCCTTAATTCAGGAAAAAATACGCAATATGACATTATACTAATAAATGTATGATAATCCATCAAGTTTATGGGACAAATCCCAGGGGCTTATAGTATTGTGAAAAAATCAATCAAGCATAGCAATGAACAAGGAATAGATACCAAGATTAATTAAAATCATTAAATACATGGCCAGCAAGCTTTCCTGAAATGTATCTGCTGTAAAGTAAACCATGTATTTGTTACACTCAGAAATAGGTCAAATTTATGCCCTTACCAAGCTTTCCAAAACATCTCATTGCACTGCACCACATCAGGATTTTTTAACCAGACACACCCCCTAGCTTTCAGCCTTCAAGAGCCACTGCTGTCCTTTAATTAAATGTGTCCTCCCAGCTCTGCTGACAAGAAATCCATGTTACCACCATTTATTGCCACTTAGGAGTCCTTCGCATTTGGAGGTGACCAGGGTCAAATGGATAAACTCCACCAGTAGCTGAGGAACTAGCTGTGCAACCAACACATACACCACTACTCCTAAAGCACAGGCTACAACCATAAAATCACATATTTAGAGAAAAGGAGTTAGAATACTCTTATCCCCAAACTCCTGCTTCCAAAGTACAGTTGGTAAGCAAGCCAAATTCAGAAACCCATACGTGCAAGCACACACAAAACCCAGTCTCACAAGGTAAACGTGCTGTGCTGCAAGCAATGGCAAGTCTGAAGAGAGCTGAGGCAGCAGAACGCCCTGTTGACCCTGATTCAGCAAAGCACTTCTCCATAGGCTTGCTTTACAGCACCCTAGAACGTGACATTCTCCAGAAGCCAAGCTGACAGCCAGCAGCACATCCCTGCTGCACAAACCATGAAAAGCACTCGAGCTCCATCAGGTCTGACCCACCCAGCTCAGCTACACAGGGCCAGAGGAGCAGCAGGGCAAAGGGAAGAAACAGCCGAGTACAACACTGAAAAAAGGGCAGGGAAGAATATAAGCCAAAGGATATTTTGACTTTAACAACAGAAGACTAAGTTGGATACAGCCTGTTAAGAAAAAAATTGCTCTGCAGATGTTAGTAATCAAACATTTCTGAGAAAAGAGAAGAAAACAGCCCTTCATCCTTCAATATTTAAATTGAAGGAAACAGATTTAAAAAAGAAACCACCTTCTCCCAAGAACCAGGCTGCACTAGAGGCTGCACTGCACTGGCTTTTGGCAGCCACCAGGAGCAATTTCCATCATCTTCCCCGGCATTACTCACTCATTACTCTGAATGCCTTAAAAAGTTCCATAACCACTATGAACTTTGACAAACAGGTAAAAACAACACAAAGAAGTTTGTGGTCCTTGTTGGCTTTGGCACTGGAGCTGTCGGAAACCACACTGTGAAGAGTGTTAAATATCCTGATTTATACTCAAGCTGCATCAAGATAACATCTATGTACAGAACACAATGTACCCTTCAGATTCACTACAGCTGTCAGATTCATTTTGTGGCAATATCCAGTCACTAGATGAGGCAGAGAGGAATGCAGGACACCAAGCAAATAAATGCTTGTGACTTGGGCCTGCGTTTTGATCAGGCAGCTCCACAAACTATTCCAACCAGAATCCATCCAGAAAACAGATTTATTTATTTTTTTTAAGGTCCAGTTCTTGCAGATGCATTACCCCCAAAAATATTATGAAGTTAGATGTACTTTGAAGAGCGATAGCAGAGGAGGTGCAGTAGAGGTTGAATGTCTTTTCAACACCACTGCCCACCCGTGCCTCACCCCTTAATGTGACAGTGCAGTGATCACTGTCCTGTCACTGGACACTTGCCTCAGATGGCAAATAGAACAGGGGAAAAGACACCGACCTGGGGGAGGAGGATAAAGCATACTGGCAGTTGGAAGGAGCTAAATGAGAAAGAAATGGGAACTGCAGAAGAATTACCCCCATGGCAGGGTGGGTGGGGGAATCAATCTTGCAAGTAACGTGTCTAAATGTAAAACCCTCATGGACCAAACTCCAAAATGCACACAAGCAAGATTCAGAGTCGAGTCAGATCAGGATTGCCTTTCTCAACTCAAATGTTTTAAAGAGCATAGAAATGCTTATTTTAAGGGCTGGGTGGCCTCACTCAGATCACTAGGATGGCAACATTGCCCCCTGCTACTCTGAGCAGGACTGCAAAGAGGACTTGATTCAAACCAACAAGGGCTGGCACACTAGAGACATGATGTGCTATAAGCAAGCACCCCAACTCCCTGTGATGAGTGGAGTTTCCATGGGACAAGGGGCTACTCTCACCAGCGAGAATCATAGGATCATTTAGGTTGGAAAAGACTGTTAACAATCACTGAGTCCATCTGTTAACCTAACACTATCAAGTCCACCACTAAACCGTGTCCCTAAGGACCATGTCTACATGAAATGCTGGGGTTAAACCCCCAGTCCTGAATGAGGGTTGGCATATGGATGATGTCCACAGCCAGGCAAGAAAGACCCTCCTGGCTGCTTTTCACCCAGGGTCTAGCCAGCCTTGGGTGGGAACTGATGAGGAGATCTCCACCAGGTGCCCCCACCTTCCACATTAACTTGGAGGTAGAGCAAGAAGCCACCTCTGTAAGAGCTGACTGCCTGCAGTGGAGCTGTGAGGCTGCCTACAGTGCATGTGCTGTGTGGGGATTCTGGTTCTTGAAAGTGCTCCCTGACTCTTCATAGCAAGTGGAGCTCCCAGGACGTCAGGGCAAGGTGATGAGTCGCTCTCTGGGGAACTAGGACATAACTGGACTCCCTGTCTGGCTGGTTCCATGGCATGGTTCTGGAGTCAGCTCACTCCCTTCTTCACACAATACACTGTGAGTGTGTGCATCAACTTATTCCTCCCTGCAGTGGTTTGCCACCTTGGATCTCTGGTGTATGATGTAAGATCAGAGGGAGGACTCAACCAATGATAATATCCTTCTATGTTGGGCAAGCAGTCAGCAGAAGACTATGTGTGGTTCCCATTGAGATCAAGCATCAAACTCTGTTCATTTCACAACAGATTCAAGTTACAAAAGGCATCAATACTTTGGTAAATTTTAGATTTGAAACTCCTTTTCTCTCAGCCATTATGATTCTTGCACTGAGGGGGGAAATACTTTTTTTTTTTTTTTTTTTAAAACCATCTCAAAATTTGTCGTAGCACCTGGGAAGCTACAATTACATCAAATTAATTCCTACCCATTGTGGCTGCTCTGGTTGTCCATAGGTTCCATTATGGTGTTTCCATTTGAGTCAACTCATCTGGAAGAGAAAACAGATATTCAACATCTCTATTATGAAAGAACAGCATATTGTACTCAGTAGATGCCACCCAAGCTTTGCTTCAACAGTCACAAAGACCAACCCAAGAACATCCTTCCCACAATGTCAGCAGCAGGAAAAAAGGGAGGGTCAAATAAGGAAACATGAAAAATCTTCAGTTTCTGAAGTAGCAAGTCATTACTGTGTAGTGATGTCTAGAATGTTTGTTAGGGCAAACAAAAAAATGCAATCTAAATGTTTATTTCCTTTATCTATGTGTGTTAGATAAGAAATTTCCATTGTAAAATAACTCTTTAATGTCATTTTGCCCTGTAAAATCAAAAGATAAAAGATACACGATACCCCCAACACCTTCCCACAGACGTTTTCAGAGTAGTCTGAATCCCTCACTTCTCCCTAGCAGCCTAAACCACCTTTCAGTTACATTCAGGATGATGGTGTGAAATACTACACAGCAGGAAGTTCAGCTGTTAACCTGAAGAACAGATTGTTTACCCAAGGCATCAAATCCTTTGGATCTGTCCTGTTCACTGGGTTGCCAGCTTTCTCCACAACCCTCAGTACTGGTAGGCCCAGGCACAATCTATGCATCGAGCACACCGTTCAAGGAACTGAACTCTGGGAACGCTTGTAAATGCTGGGAATGATTCTATAAACACTTCTGTTGTTTTCCAAGATCTGTTAGACCACACGTTACTATATCATAATAAATGTTTGCAGAACTTGGCTTTAGCTGTCTAGGAACAAGAAAATACATGTAGCAATCATCTGTCTGGAACAGCAGGGCAGCAGGAGCCACCCTGTGACACAGGCTTTCATGGCATGTTTCTCAAAGGACTAGCAGCTACCTAAGCCAGCAACTGTGCCATTCCCTTTTGAGCCCTCTGGCATTCAAAACAGGGTCCTCAACTGCAGCTGGATGAGTACCTGCCTAAAGCAGGGAGACTGGGTCAAGGTCTCCAGGGACATGCTATGCACAGAGCTTGGGACATCCAACTGGCAGTCACTGCAGTGCTCCTAAACGTGCACGATCCAAACACATGAATCATGTGTAGCTAAGAATGGGAAAACCAAGATACCCATTTTCCCCTTCCCCCAGCAGTGACAATGTATTTCAGGTTGGCTCTTAGAGCTACAGGCTTGGCCAAACCAGGCTTCTCCTGCAGCTCCAGGATATTCAGTTCAATTTTAATAATGAATACATAATTAGGGCACTCCCTTCAGACAACCAAATATCCCTCTGATGAACAGCAATATCTGTGGAAACGATCAGGAGAGAAGAGAACAAACAAGCATTAAAAAAATACAGCTATAGATTAAAAGGTAACACCGGATAAAAATTCAGTACAGCAGCATTCGGGACACGAGGAGGAAACGGAAGGGGAAGGACCCTCCAGCAATTACTGCAAGAGAGAGGAGCCCTGCGTGTGGCTGTAACAGCAGTCCCACCTCCCAGGGCCCTCAGAGCCGGCCAAGTTTCACCCACTGTGTAACTGGTAACGTCATTTTGGCTTATCACAGTGGGGAAAAAAGAAATCCCTTTGCTTACACGCACACAAGAGAGATGAACTTGGAGCACACTCTCACAACAAGCTCTTCACTCACTTTTTGCCCAACACCACTTTCTCATTGTCCTCTGTATGCCCCAAACTTGTTCACAGTAGTGCAGACCAAGCAAGGCACGTGCAGAACTGATGGCATCAAAATAGTTTTTGCGATGCCTTGTCACATGGGTGCCCTGTGCAGCAAAGATGTGGCTACAGACTTGCAAGGAGGAGAAACACCCCTGGCAACACAAAGACATGGTAAACAAGCCTAGATTAAAGTGCAAGATCACTTTAGCAGAGAAAAAAAAAATCTCCAACAGCAACAGGACTGAAAATGTTCATGTTTCAATTTGTGACATTCATTTGCAGCATCTCACACTCATGAAGGAGCAAAATTATTTACGTCTGGGGGTCAGGCTACAGTAGTGCTATGTGGAGCCTTATGAACCCACTTAGAGAAACTAATGTTAAACACGAGCAAGCACAGATGCTGTGATGATCAGCTGACCTCTAGGCCATAGTTTTAATCCCAGGTAAGATACCATCAGGTATCTATGCTGCAAAACTTGGATAGATACAGGCCACTAAAGATGGGACTCCTGTCCAACACCTACCTCAACCTGCAGCTAGGAGGACTAAGTAAGACATTCATGCTAAGTTTAGAGTACAGATCTGGAAGCAAACAAACCCTTAATCTCTGTTTCCTCCTAAGAACCATGAAAACCATACCCTTCACTGGTAAATAAACAGCCTAAAAAGAACAAGGTGCCCACTTGAAATAACAAAGATGGGAGAATTAGGAAGCACATGCTGGAAAAAGCCGTTCCAACCATCTTTCAACTTTTGTTTATTTAATTCCATATTCTTGGTCTTCAAATGTTCAGAGGAATTTCCTCAGCTGATGCACGGATCTCAGGCTGTAGTCACCCGGAGCATGGCCGTGGAAGCCTCTTCACTGCAGCTCACCCTTAACACAAAGCAGGTGAGCATCCAGCAGTAACACCTAGATCTCACTAAGCAATGTACAAGCTTTGCAAATGCCTTCAAGAGGGACAGGTTTTCAACCACACTGACGCAGCACAGACTCCATGCTGTGTGGGCATTATTAGTCTGACGCAAAAGCATTTGTAATTTGTTATTTTCTGCAACTAATCTATGTTTATAAGCACAAGATTTTCTCACTGATATGAATTAGCCTAGCTGGCTAATTTAGTCATGATGCTTTTTCTTGTTCTAAAAGCAACTCTTGCAGCCCCTTGCCACCTCTCCACCCCTCCCCAGCCTTGATGTTTCAAGGACTCCGGGATGCCAAGGCTTTCCCTCTGAGTCAGTCAGGAAGGATCTTTGCAGGAGACTGGTAGAAATTGCTTTTTAGATAAAAAAATTGCTAAGCGTTTTTGTAAAACTTGTTTCTTTAGTGTTTTTTGTTTGTTTCATTCTTCAAGAATTTCAGATTGAAAACAGAAATTAACACCTGTTTGCATTTATACAAGCTGCTAACTTGGTCTCCAAAAATGTGCCACTAACAGTCATGCAAAAAACGAGGCAATGCAAAAAAGATTGAGTTTGCTGTATGAAAAAAAGCAATTTTACTTTTTTTTTTTACTATTTTGAAGTACATTTTTACTATTTGCTTTACTGAAGTTTTCAAAATAGTAATTCTAGTATTCTTCAAGATACACCACAATTCTTAAATGAGAAAGAGGAAAGATTAGCAGTACACATCAGAGCATATGCAAAAATGGTATCAGTAAACCCCTGGTGGCACCTGGAAGATGAAACAATCACTCTGCCTCTGTGGCCACACTGCAGCAGGAGTGCACAGCACCTCCTGACCACGAGGTGCAGCTCACAATCCACCTGCACGCCACCCCACTGAGCCGAGGTGCCTGAGATTTCAATACCGAGTAATCAAAAGATCAGCTACAGCTGATGAAGTGCAGCGCTGCTGGGGAGGGAACAGTCCACTTCTGCCCCTAAACCCAGCTGAGCCAACGATGCCTCCTAACCCATGAGGCTGAGGGCAGCTGGGGCCTGGGGCCAAACACTCAAAAGCCAACACCTGAGCTGCATACCTCAACAAAACAGCCATCAGGAAGTCAAGACCAAGCAGTTTCTGTTCCAAAAACTCTCCCCGAAGCCATGAAAAAGTAAGACATTCAGGAACTTCTAGATTCCTCATCACAGCCTAACCAAGATACAAGATGGCTTTGTGACTGGCTGGATCATTAAACACCACCTTTTAACAAAAACCACACCAGTACTGCCTTGAAAAGAAAAGCCTGCCTAAGTTAAACATACAATCCAACAGGGACACAGATCAAGCATACCTTGTGCATCTTCAGCAGGTAAGAAAGATAGGGATTCAAGGATTTAGCTGTGGAAGCAAAGCAATTTTATGTACTGTGAGGTGACAGAAATGCTCATAAACTGACTCTGCAGGAGCTCGGACTTACAAAAGGAAGGCAATATAGTTCTGCAAGCCACAGAATTTACAAATGCATTGCAAAGCTGGTGGATGCAGGTGGACTCGTTAGCTGAATATTTGGCTGTTCGCCACCAGTAAGTAATTTTCTACCAGTTTACCACAAAATGTATCCAAATTTAATGTTATTTTTTATTTCCCTTTAAACTGCCTGGAAGCAAGTAAAACACAAACATCATTCCATGGCTTAAAATTTACCAATCGTGAAAATAATACAAATGCACATGTACCTTATAATTTAAGATACTTTTGAACACTGCAGCTAGTATTCATGAACACAAAAAACTATTAGAGCCGAGTCTAGAAAGCTCTGACTCTGTATCCCATGAATTACAAAAAGGATTGTCAAAAAAACCCATTTGTTTCATGGGTTTTACCCACGGATAGGCTGTTGGCAGCTGTCAATTTTTTATTGCTGCCAGTTATAAATGTCTATGTTTATCCAAAAAGGAAGTGCAAGACTAACTGTTGGTAAAGAACATGAACTTTTCATAACCACTGCTTCTCATTTTTAAAAGCTACTGTCACAGCCAGCCACAGCACCCAGTGGAGGTGGAAGCAGGCACCCAAATGACCCTTATACGAACTTTTCCAAGTTTCTCACATTGTTGTATTTTGTTGTATTTTTCAATAGAAATTGAACTAATTTCTGCATCTCGTAGTTGGATATATTTGTATTCCTTTTCTTTATGCCTTTCTCCATGAAGCCGTGGGCAAACAACTGCTTCTTTGGAACACAGAAGCGGCTTTGGAAGTTAAAACTCGCACACCCGTCTCAAGAGTTTCCCTTCCAACACTGTTATTACTAATATAGACATAGTATTATTAAGGGCAAGATTTGATGCACTTGCATACATAAAATTATTAAAGGGACATCTCAGTGTACAGTCACAAAAAACTTTGGATTATTATAACTTAAAAAAACCATAGTTTGGACTTCACTTCACCAAACTTGAGTTTTTCCGCCTACCACCTTCCTCCAGAGTCACAGAGTGCTCCAGCCCAACTACCAAGGCGGGCAAACAGCCAGGCCCGAGCACGAACCGTGGTATTCTCACCCGAGCAAAATTACCCAGGATAAGCTCCTCGCCTCAGCAGATCCCGAGCTAATTAGATGCCACTTACGCAACAGAGGAGCGGGGTGAGGGGCGGGCAGGCAGAAAGGCCGTGTGTCGGGGAACTTAGGAGCTACAACCCTGATGAAACCCCATTCTGCAGATAAGCGCGGTCTCAAGTTATCACCCTGAGCCCCGGAACGGACACAGCGCTCCTGTGCTGCCCTCACCTCCCCGTGAGGGCTCT